>NC_056732.1:1017289926-1017417426 GCF_019279795.1 Protopterus annectens | reverse complement strand
CTGTGAGGCGACAACACAACCACTGCACCACTGCACCGTCCATATGGTGACCTGACAATATGTTCTATTTCCCAATATGCAAGTACAATGTTGGCAAAAATGAGGGCATATGCTGCCTCCATTGCCACTCCCTTTCTTTGTCTGAACAGTTGTTTGAATATAATGAAGTTATTATCCAACACCACTTCCGTTAAAGGTCTAATAGAAAGGATCTGATTATGACTAAGCCCAGAATGTAGGCATAAATAGGTATAAAACCATTCAATCCACGTGGTATGTGGGATCACCAAAAATAGATTTTTAATGTCTATTGTGACAAATATAACTTCTTCACTGTAAATGTCATTGGAAATCTTGGTCAAAACATCCCATGAGTCTTTTAGATACAAGGGATGATTATCCATAATATGCTTAAGCTGTTGGTCAATGAATTTGGCATTGGGGAATGTTTTTGAAGCCTTGGCATCCACTATAGGTCTAAGAGGTGGATCACTCAAGTACTTATGTATTTTAGGGATGACAAAAATTGTAGGAGTCCTAGCATGTGTTACCCTCAAAAAATTATACTCAGAGGAAGTTAACTGGTTGTTGATCAATAGATCTTCCAATAATAAATCAATTTTATGATAGGCAATATTAATTTCATTAGTGCTCGTTTCATCATAGGTTTCAGTAAACAAGAGGGTAAACATTTTATTGCTATAATCATTATTCATGATTACCAGGCCTTCTTCCTTGTTGGTCTTCATTATCCTTAATTCTCTGTTATCACATACAGTTCATAATAATTTAGACTCTTCACAGGATAGATTACTTAGGCCCTTATTAAGACACTGCTTAGTCAAAAATAATTTGCGAATAGCAAACTCACACATCTTTTCAAAAACAGAGACTATTGAATGTAGTGTAGGATTAAACATGCTTGGTCTCTTACAACCATGTTCCAGGACTCCATCCCAGAGTCTTTAAAATAAAAAACTAAATTCAATTTCATGAAAAACAATTTCAAATTGATCAATACTTCATCTATGAAAGCTTTATGAACTGGAACAAATGACAACCCTTTTTCAAACAGGTCCACATAAGAGGAACACAATTCAACATTACTGTAGTTGTAAATCCTAAAATCAGTTCTTATTGTTTAAAATCACACATGAACCATTTTGGGAATAAAAGGACAAAACCTTGAAGGAAATGGAAAGGATAGAGAAGAAAAGAGCTGGAAAAGGAACAGCAGTCCCCAAAGAAAAAAAACTCTTCTGTCTTTCCATGAGTAAAGAGAATGGGGGCAGGTGGGCAGCAAACTGAGGAAGAATGAAAAGGTCAACACAGATGGAATGTTATGGCAAGTACATAACTTCTGAATCTAATGCTATTTTCATTCATTCCTCAACTGATGGGACAGAGTCCTCAGCTAGTATCTTGGGTGACCCTCATGGAGGGATACTCCAGAGTACTGTGGAGTTGAAGGCAGGTCTGTTCCTGGAAACCAGATCCAATTTGTAATGAGCAATAAAGGTATGAGCATTAGTCCAAGTGGCAGCTGCACAAATGTCATCTATGAAAGCTCTTGACTAAAAAGCTGAGAAGACCGCCATAGACCTTGTGGAATGAGCTCTAGGTGGCTTAGGCAAAGATATTCCTCTTTTAGTATAGACAAAGGAGCTACAATCATTTAACCATTTGGCTGGTGTAACTTTGGAAACTGGCTTACCCAAGCTGTTAGGAGAGAAAGAAACAAACAACTGACCATTTTTCCTGAAATCCTTGGTTTTATCGAGATAAAAGCAAAGTTGTCTATGCACATCCAAATGATGGAACATGTACTCTCCCTTATTTGAAAAGTTCAGAAAGAAAACTGGGAGGTTAATCACCTGGTTGATATTAGACTTAGAAGCTACCTTAGACAAAAAATACGGGATGGTCTTTAAGGAAAAACTGTCTTTGTTCAACACTAGGTAAGGCGATTTGGAAGACAAAGTCTGGAGTTCAGATACTCATCTAGCTGTTGTGATGGCAACTAGAAAAATGGTTTTCCAAGACAAATGTTTTAGATCTGACCTAGATGAAGGTTCAGAGAGAGCTTGGGTCAAGGCCTGAAGCACAATAGTTAGATCCCAAGGAGGAGTAGGATCCTTTATTAGTGGTCTCAGTAAAAAGGCCCCTTTGAGAAAAGCTTTACAAAACTTAGAAGAAGCTAAGGCAGAATTATTTTCACCTAGGTGGAAGTTCAAAATGGCAGCCAACTGGACGTTAATAGTGGAAAAACTAGCCCCTTCATTAAAAACTGAAGCTAGAAAATCAATAATAGCAGGTATAGGGGCAGAAAGAGGGTCCATATCCCTGTTAATGGACCAGAATACAAATCTCTTCCATTTACTTTTGTAGGTCTTTCTAGTGGACGTTTTTTGAGAAGATGAGAACTGATAATACCACTGGCAAGTCAACATAATAAAACTTAAGAACCAGACCAAAATGAAGCTTGGAGGTAAGCTTTTTACAATTATAGCAAAATATGATGGATCGAGGAGGAGAGTCTGGGTTGTTTAGCAATTAGTGGAACTGGAGAAACCATGAGGTTAGTTTGAGGCCTATTAAGTCCGAATGAGTCATACCTGTTGGGTGAGACAGGTCTGGACTGGGATTCAGTATCCAGGGCGGATGCAGAAGTTGAGGCTGGAGAAAGGGAAACCAAATCTGATGAGGGCAAAAGGAGGCAATAAGAATAACTGTGCTCTTCAACTGGAATGTTTTCTGTAAAAATCTGGGAATGACCGGTGTCAGTAGGTAAGCGTAAAGGAGACCTGAGGGCCAATCGGACAGCATCTCTCGGTGACTCCCCCATTGGAAGGATCACAGCAAAGAACCTGCTGCACTTGTTGAGGGGAGACACAAATAGTTCGCAACATGGCTGGCCCCATCGATGGAAAATTCTCTCCGCTACTTTGACATTGAGAAACCAGTTGTGAGGCATCACAATGGGCCTGCTTAGTTTGTCTACACTCACGTTGGATTGGAGAAAGCAGCTGGAAGGGATCGCCTATAGTTACACTCACATTGCTTCTCAACAAAGCGGATAAGACTTGGTTACCCCTGTCTGCTGATGTACAGACCATGGACATATTGTCCATCTGAAAAGCAACTGTCTAGGAGGGGAGAACATCTTGAAAGACCTGCAATGCTAGGAGGACTGCTCTCATTTCTAGCACATTGATATGCATTTTGGCCTCTTTGGGGAACCATGTACCTTGGATTGTCTTTTCCAAAAAATGACCCCCTCCACCCCAGTTGGGAGGATCTGTAGTCACTGTGGCCTTGGGCAGCAGAAGAACAAATGGATGGCCTTCTGAGAGTTTGTTGGAATTAATCCACCAAAAAAGGTATCTTTTGCACTCTTGTGTGACCTTGACAGGAGCCATTAAAGGATGTTAAAGAACAGACCACTGAACTGATAGCACCCATTCAAGAATTTACATGTAAAACCTGGCTACAGGAACAAAGAGTGATGGCAGCTGCCATGGATCCCAAGGCTTGTAAAATTAGTAGAGCTAAAAGAGAAGAATGCTGTATTATTTTTCAGACCTGGGATCTGAGTGTCTGGATTCGGGCTGTAGGAAAAGAGGCTATCTGATTGACTGTGTCCAGATGAGCACCTATGAACTCCAGACTCTGTGTAGGTGTGCGATGTAATTTGCTGTAACTGACAGTGATGCCTAAATGGAGACACAGCTGGAGCAAGGAGTCCCTTACCTGCAAGAGCAGGTGCCTGTTGGGTCAGTTAGAAGCGAGTCGTCTAGGTATGGAAAAACTCAGAATCCCATCAGTCACTTGATTGATTAATTAATTGCTTTTCTATTATATAAGGGGATGTGATCTGTGATATTTTTATGGAACTGATGAAGCACTAGGTGTGAAAGCGCTTATCCTTTGGAATAAAGTCCTGTTTTTTATCAGTCTTGGTGGCAGTTTGGTTTTTGTGGAACAATCCCATCAGTCACAAGTGAGCTACCACCACTGCCATGCATTTGGTGAACATCCAGGGGGATGTGGTGACACAGAAGGGTAGTGCTCTGAACTGGTAATGACTGGCTCCCAGCTAAAAGATCAGATATCATATGGAGCACCTGTTCATTTTGATGTGACAGTACACATCCTGAAGATGTATTCAGCACATCCAAACATCCTTTCACAGTAGAGGCAGAATGGACTGAACCATGACCATCCAGAACCTTGAGTATTACATGAACTAATTCAATTTGCTGAAAGCCAGACTAAGTCTCTAGTCCCCTGTCTTCTTTGGCACAAAAAAAAAGTCTCTTGAATATGTTCTGGATCCTTTTTGGTCTAGTGGGGACCTCCTGGATGACTCTTTTTTGTAACAGCTTTTCTGTTTGCAATGCTGCTGCTTCCATCTGATTGGGTACAGAAAAAAAAGAGAGAACTACAAAACTACAACACTACTTTACTTTTTTTTACTCTAAGGGATAATATAGGGATAGAAAAGCAACTACCAACAATGGTAGATATAAATACTCTATAGAGTAGAATGGGAGAAAAAGGGATTCTAGAAAGGCAGAATACCAGCAATGGGACTGAGACGAATTACTGATAAATCGTAAAAAAAAAAAAAAAAAAAACTCTCAGAAAGGATTTGTTGTAAGATATAGGGTAATCAAGGGAAGCAGGTGGGAGAAAGGAATCAAAGAGATATCAAAAAATTGACTGAACCTCACTATTTTCTGAAGAAAATACCCAAACTCGAGAACGAGAGGATCTATGTCTGTAGCTAAATGACAGCAAATGAGATCTGAGATATGGTAGGTTGGTGGGGCATTGTGGGTAACGGGAGGAACTCAATTTTGGATCTGAAGATCTGGTATTAGCAACCGAGTCAGATGTGAGACTCATAAGTTGAGGAATGAAAGAGAATGACATCAAATCAAAGGCTGTATCAGTAATCTATGTATCAATGCAAGAACTGGTTTAGCAGTACCCATACTTATGGGTATATGAAAAGAAGTATTTAGGTGTATGGATTAAAAAAGATTTTGTTATGGCAGCTAAGGATATATGGGAAGAAACTAAACAGAAATTGAAAATCTGGATGTTCTTGATATGGATAGTAAGATACAAGAAGTGAAAACATTTTAGTCTGTTTAGTCTTATATACAGGCCAGGTGTGTTTTTATCAACCAGAGGAGAAGCTGTGGATGACAAATAATAAACAGCTGACATATCTGGGAGGAAAGAGATTAAGTGTTAAGTCAATATGCTGATTTTTCCCATAGAACAAGGTGTTTTGTGTTTACTTATGATACTTTGCATGTACACAGTTAAAGCTCATATACTTATTGCAAGCAGAAGCTTATATTTCAAAGTGGAAAAGGGTGATGATTTTAGGAGGAGCTGAGAGATTGATAAAGAAAAACCATGCGGGTTTAAAAGGTACAGTTCAATGACTGTATCAATGTAAGAGAAATTATAGGAGTATATTCAGTTTAGGATTCACCTATGCACAAGCTATTAAACATTCACATTTTCAACATGTACTCACTGACATATTCCACAGAATCTCTAAATATGCCAGACTAAGACTGTTGTGTGAATTGTTTCCCATGTATTCTGTGATGTTCAAAGTGCATCTCAAGTCTTCTATGGGTATATCTGTTATAAACTGGGTTGATTTGCTGGCACCACAGAGCACAAGGATAAAGCCCTGATGCTATCTCAGATAACCTGGGATTAATTATGGATTTGGTTACTGTAACAGTCAGCTGAGGAAGCTGAAAGTGAGAGGCTAATGTCAGCCATCTCAAATAGTAGACCCGTAATGAGTGACGTACCCCAGGGTTTAATCTTGGGGCCTCTGTTATTTGGGATATACTTTTCTGAGGTGCAGGCCAAAACCAGTGAGCTAAGGCTAACCAAGTTTGCAGATGACTGCAAGCTGGGCACTGTCATCAACTCCCCTAGTGATGTGGACATCCTCCAAGAGGGTCTCACCCAAATAAATGACTGGTGTCAGAAACATGGCCTCAAGCTGAATAACAAAAAAAATGCATCATCATCCCCTTTGGGGAGAGTGACGTCTCCACAAATTATGATATTAATAACAATGTCCTAAGCACACAATCAGTCGTGAGGGATTTGGGCACTCAGATTGATAGCAAGCTGATTTCTGACCACCATGTTACTAGGTATACCTATTGTAATATCTTATACTATGATATGCTTGTCTCTTTTATTCATTTTGTTAGCTTCTGCATTTTAATGTTGGTCTTGGATAATCTTGCATGATCAGTACTTCATTTTCACTAATTTTTTATTGTTTATGTTTTCAGTGCTTCTCAGCTATTTGTATACTGTACTATTTACACAATCTTCAATGTAACAATCTTACTACAGTATTGCGCCTGTATATAGAATCTAGATGTTCCCCTTTTTTGTATAGTTTCAATCCATTTTGAGTATTCTGTTAGAGGTTGATTTTTAAGTGTTGCACTTTGTGGATTGTGGAAGCATGGGTAGGGTTGCCATCTACTGACGCTGGTAACTACAGAACTATAAGTCTGACTAATATTATATGCAAATCCAGGGAAATGGTTAACAATGATATGTAAAATCTTCAGACACTGAAGTCAACCCAGCTTAGTTTAGTCAAGGGCAAAGCATGCCTATTCAACCTAGAGGACTTCTTCAAGAAGGTCACCAAAGCAATGGACAAAGGCAAAAGATTGCATACTACCTACCTTGACCTGGCCAAGGCATTTGCTATAATACCCTACTTGGGCATTGTAAGCAAACTCACAGAATTAGGTATAAACCCTTATGTCACCCACTGGATAGTCAAGTAGCTCTCCGATAGAACCCAAGAGGTTAAGATGGGGGAGTCTAGGGTCTATATTACATATTTGAAGTTTCAAAATTTCGAACCTGATATGTTTAACAACATATGAGCAAAACATGAAATCTCGAATATATAATAAAAAAGTAAAACAAAAAAAAAGTACATTAACGCTCTGAGCAGATGGGCAAGCCCCCCTGCACCCCCCACACCCCTCTACTTAAATATACCAACTCCGAGACCGCACTTCAGTGCAGAAAAGGGAAATTTTCCCATTGTGCACGAATGGAGCCATTGCCTTTCACTTTCGAACTTTTCAAAGTTCGATCATATGGTGTTGACCATACGACATTTGAACTTTGAAACGTTTGTCAATGTAATAGGGACCCGGAGTCTACCTTCATAAAAGAGGCCAGTAACTAGCTGTCTGTGGACAAGTGCACCACCATGGTTAACATACAAATGCATAAATAAATAAATACATTAGGGTGAAATGTCCCACTTGGTGGATATAATGGTTGAATAATTCAGTATGGTTTTATTTATTTTATTTGACATTTGTTAAAGATCATTGTTATTCTGTCAATGATAGCATTTGGGGCATAAACATGAGTAGTAATGGTTGAAATATTATGATAATTATAGCATGAGGCTTTTGTGCTTCACTCAACCATTTGTGTTTATAGGTTCAGAGGTAGGTACCAAGCTATCTGCCCGAAGGCATTTATAAGCCTAGCCAGAATGTGTTGGCTTTCGCTGCCCCCTTAGATTAGTTCCCTGTACCTCTGTCCAGCACAGCCACTGAAGTGATCCCCGGGGTAAACTTTCTGTTTCCCATCCACTCGTCAAGGTTTCTCTTGAACAGTGTTAGCGAGGAGCTCTGCCTAATGTAGACTGGAATCTTGTTCCAAAGCATGGGAAGTCTCTGGGACAGGAATCTATCCCTCCAGCACATCCTATTTATTGTTGTGGTGAGGTTTAGATCCCTAGAGCGTGTGGCTCGAGGGGATAACGTTTTCTTTAGGTGGAGCATGTCCATCAATTCTGGGTTGGACATGGCCTTGTATGTCAGGCAGAGATCACCTCTGAGTAGGCGGTATGCAACCGAGTACAGCTGGAGTTTCTTCAGTTGATTTGCATACGGCATCTGTTTGAGGACAGTGATCCTCTTGGTGAGGTACTTCTGTGGTCTTTCTAGCTGTTGCAGGTGTCTTGTAAGGTACATCCCAAATGGGGTGTTGTACTCTGTGATGGGTCTGATGAGTGATGAGTAGAGGGGCACAATGACCTCTTTTGATCTGGATGCGAACCCTTTTGTGATTAGGTGGGCCACATAGAAGGATTTTCTAACCACTTTGGCAATGTGATTATCAAGCCAATCTACTTGGGTCCCCAGATCCCAGTCAAGTTTATAGGGCGATAGTTCCCGGGGTCTGCTGTGGCTCCACCTTTGTGGAGCGGAATAACTGTTGCTGTGTGCCACTCTATGGGTACATAGCCTGTGGAGAGGCTGAGTTTGAACAGTGTGTTTAGGTGAGGGGTAAGTTCGTCTTTGAGCTCGTGTAGGATGCAGCCTGGGATACCGTCCGGTCCCATTGATGCTGTGTTTTTGGCTTTGGAGAGGGCTGTTTAAACCTGAGTATCTGTGATTTCAGGAACTAGCTTGGTCTGCAAGGCTATGGAGTGCATCATCATGGAACTCATTAACAGAGACATTAGGAACCTCCAAACACTGGACCCTACCCAGTTCGGCTTTGTTAAGGGCAGATCATGCCTCCTAAACCTTGTGGACTTCTTTGAGACAGTTACCAAGGCTATAGATGAGGGAAAGGTGGTACACACAGCCTACCTAGACCTCACAAAGGCCTTTGACACCATTCTGGTATTATAGACAAGGTCACCAGCCTGAATATAAACCCCTACGTCATAAGATGGGTTGCCAACTGGCTCATGGACAGAACCCACATGGTGAGAGTTATGGGAGCTAGGTCTGACTCTAAACCGGTTACAAGTGGCATTCCCCAGGGCTCAGTCTTAGGACCCCTCCTGTTCGGCATATACTTCCCAGAGGTACAGGCAAGCACAAGAGGACTATGGCTGACCAAGTTCGCAGATGACTGCAAACTAGGGGCTATAATTGACTCCCTGGCTGACACAGACATCCTTCAAAAGGGTCTCACTGAGACGGATACCTGGTGTCAAAATCATGGCCTCAAGCTAAATGCCAAAAAGTGCATAGTCATCCCCTTTGGAAAAAACAAAGTA
The DNA here is from genome assembly GCF_019279795.1 of Protopterus annectens. NCBI lineage: Eukaryota > Metazoa > Chordata > Ceratodontiformes > Protopteridae > Protopterus > Protopterus annectens. The sequence continues at coordinate 1,017,408,317 of NC_056732.1, read as the reverse complement.
CCCACAAACTACCACATAGGTGGTAGTCCCCTAAATACGGAAAACGTAATAAGGGATATAACAAAATGTGATCACTGCTGATTTTTACCAAGGAATTTAATTTATTTGTATTGTAGTCAATGAACAGATAATATTTTAGGACGTGAGAGTGTCTGGGCTGATGAAAAGGGTATCTAACAAAGTGTTTTCATGTGATAACAAGACAGACACAATCATTGCTCATAGGCTATAGCTGGGAAGCTTTGTATTTCATGGTGGGTCCAATGCCAATGCAGTGCATAGCCCTCCTTGAAGATATTTATTTTGATTGATGGTCACTGACAGCAAAGCTATACATGCTATACATGTTTTTTTTTTGTGTAACAGAATAACAGTTTTCCATATTATGGGACTTGGCATACCTTACAGACACAAGATATTATCCAGACAGACTATTATTATGATTATTATGATTAGTTATTTATTTTTTGCAGTTAACCAGAGTGTGTTTGCGTAAATAGTTGGCATGGTTGTCTTTGTGTTAAACACAACACTGTTTGTAGAGCTGTATCTCTAAAGTGTCCCTGATTTTCAGAAACGTCCCTGGTTTTCATGCAAATTTTACCTCTGTCCTTCTTTATCTCTCCTAAAACTGATGACTTCTGGAGAAAAGGTTATGAATTCCCCTTAATAAAGGACAATGATGTTATAATTATGTTAACAACCTAGTAAACAGCAACCTAATGGAGAATGAAAATGGCCACACAGTCAGATGGTATTATTTTAGCTTTCTTCCACTTTAATGTCACGTGGACTTCTTCAGAAAAACCAGGACGCCTCCCAACGTCCTGGTTTTATAGTCATAAAACAGGAAATGATGTTATGATCCTGAACATTATAGTTTACATTCAAATATAAAAATAAAAAATACTAAAATGACACTATAAAAAATTGTTTGTCATTGCTGATTTTTTAAAAAATTACATACTTTGAAAAACTTACATTTCATCAAATTTTGGATGTGGAACCTGGTTTAACATTATCATATATTTGTAACTCTAGCAGTGTAGGACTTTATACATACATGACCGGCTGATACCAGGATGACTAAAATCCAACAATGTATGTATGTACTTATATATGTGACAAACATTGAAATCACTGGAAAGACTATTTCATAATGATAACTCCCTATGCTGGAATGCCACAAGAACCTCTATGATGGATGAATGACTATCTAACATGAATAAATGGTGATGTCAAAAAATGATCTGTCCGATGTGTCTCTCTTATAGTTGAACCATATTGGGATGTGAGCGTATCCATTGGGCCATACCCTTAGCTACCTAACTGACTCCAATGGTCCCATAAACAGCCTCACATGCGCTACTGAGCGCCTCACTACTGACGTACTGGTACCTACCAAAACACATGGCACTGCAACCCTCGTCTCACCGTTATGACACTCGGTGAGTGCCTGGGCGCCTGTCTATCCCCAAAACTATACTAGTGCGCTGGCGACCGCACTGATGTGTATATTTGTATGTGTTGTCCACTAACACCACCAAAGATATCCATGTGTGTGAAATGGAACCAATCTAAAATGATGCAAAAAAGATGGTAACCAATCCATACACCTATCCAAACTTGTTGCAGAAATGAAATCAAAAATCGATTTGCCGATGTTATAATTATGGTTACAGACTTCTTTTACTTCCAAAACTGTTTAGTAAGTCACATTATCTTATTTCATCAATATCTCAAGTTAACAATACTAATGTTTTAAAAGTGTCCCTGATTATGTTGAAATGTTGGAATGGTGGACAACAGGAAAAGTGCTGATAAACATATCCAAATGTTCTGAACGTATATTCTGATTCAGTCTTTCTTTCTACTGAATAATGTCTGGGTGGTATGAGAGGCTTAGTATTTTATTGCTGATTGTTGGCATTGCTCAACCAGATATTTTGGACAATATTTCTGCCTTTTTCACTTCTGTCTCTTATTGTAACCAGAGGGATGGTTAGGTGAGATAACATGAATTACTACTTTTTGGACTAATTATTACACAGATCAACCAGATAAGTTTGACATTTCTGCTTGTATTATTCTATTTCTGATTATACTCAATAGTTGCCTGAGTGAGATAAAGGTTATTCCTTGCTGGCTACTACCAGTATGGAGCTACCATATATTTTGGGCATTTTTCCTGGCTTTGTCAGTCATGTGTGGAATTTTGGTGGGAGGAAGGGCTCAGTAATATATGTGTTTCACTATTTTTACTGAATTACTCAGGTCTTCTCCCAACAGATGATAATGAGTCTGTGTTACATAACAGCTGCAGAAGGTAATATAATGAATGCCTACTGAACAGGTTATGTGCAGCAATTATCACCTGGGTCTCAGCATGCATAACTTTGTAGGAATGAAATGCAGGTCATTAGCACATTAACAATAAGTGCAGTTACAATATAGCACTGAGTCATTATCACTTTTCAGGTAAAACTCTCAGCAGCTGTCACTTATTCACATAAGTAGAAGTCATTATCACATTGATGAATGCACAAGCCAGATTTGGGTATTTGTCTAAGTGGAGTAATTTCAAGCCCCCCCCCCCCCAGTTTCTTTCTGTCATTTTTACAATTTGTTTTAGACACAGTACAGTCCCGATTGTGGTTATATGCTTCATATTTTTGTGAACTACTGCAATTGAACATTATATCATGTAGCAATTTTCCGTATCACAGAGTCACTATATAGTTTTCTGGTGTGTTGCTTTTCAAGTGCCTCTGTGCAGATATATAACATCAGAATGTTCTATACTGTTGTGTTTTTCAGGTGTAATTTCAAGTGGAAAGCAACATGTCTCCCAACAAAGATGGCATCTCTTGAGGAGAAAGCAAGCAGCATTTACCTGTTGGGTGAGGAAACAGACTCTGATGGTTGCAGCAGTGGTTCAGACACAGGTATGTACCTTGAACCACCATGTAATGCCAACCAGTGTGAGGATGAAGATTATGACACAGACGATGAGATTCCACTTGCACATTTGCGTGAGAAGGTCATTGCCTGTGATACGGATGATACCCCTGTGCCAGCAATTCCAGACAGACCACTACAACTTGTCACAGAAGACCTGACCAATAATGATGAAACTAACCAAGATAGTGAGGATGAGCTCCCACTTGCACTCCTAAGGAAGGGGCCACACAGAATGGTCACCCAGTGCAGTCTGATTTTGACACAGACGATGAATTACCTTTATCTGTGTTCAAGAAAGTGCATGGTATCACTAACAGACCTATGAAGTTCTCCACAGTCCACGACAGTGCAAGTGTTGACAAGGATGTGGATGTTCCTTCGACTGTACAAGAGGGTCAAAGTAGTCCAGAATATGTGGATTGGGATAGAGAAAATCCACTAGATCTGAGTCAAAGTAGCTCCTTGTCAAGCAAAGATATGGTTGTGCCTCAGCATGGAACGTGTGTTAGTACTTCACTAACAAGTTCATGCAATACAGTTGCTACTGTCACTGATGAGAGAGCACCATCACTGAACCATACAGGACTTTCCATTTCCAACTGTTCCAGGCGACCCAGTAAGGTATGCCGAGCATGCCCAACACCGTAAGATCACGTGGGAAAAAAGCCTCACAGCAGTACACATGGATGACTTTGTGGGGCCAGTAGGCCCTGTAAACAAGTTTGGGTCAGACAGTACAGAGATGGACTTCATGAATTTGATGCTCCCAGAGGAGCTGTACACCCTTATTGCCAATGAAACCAATCTAAATGCTGCACAGAGGCAGGCTGCAGCAAGCAAGGTTGATATGCGGTTGAGTCCTGTTTGTCCAGAAGACATATGCACATTTCTAGGTGTCAGAATATACATGCCTACTGTACATGTTCCTGAATACAAGCAGTACTGGGAAACACACCATGTATATGGTCACTTCCCAATAGCTGACTACATGACCCGAGAGAGGTTTGAAAAAATTGAGCAGTATTTCCACTGCAACGACAACCGCCTGAGCCTACTACAGGGCTCTGTGAGTCATGACAAACTACATCATGTACGGCCAACACTGGATGCAGTACTTAATGCATGCAGGGCACGGTACAGTGTGAATCGTGAGGTGGCTGTAGACAAAGCCATGGTCAGCTTCTGTGGACTCTTGACATTTAGACAGTTTATGCCTGGTAAGCCACAGAGGTATGGCATTAAGGTGTGGGTGTTGGCAGATTCTACCAATGGGGATGTACGTGAATTCCAGGTATACACTGGAAAAGCGGAGCAGAATACAGAGGTGGGATTGGCACACCGAGTTGTGGTTGACTTAACTAGGGGACTTACTGGCAAGAAGCATCACATTTACTTTGATAACTTCTTTACCTCTGTCCCACTGACACAGCAATTGCTACAAGATGGTCTCTACTGCTGTAGAACTAGGCACACCAATAGGTCAAGACGGCCTTTAACATTCAACAGACTGGCTATTGGAAATGCACCTCGAGGGTACTACAAGCAGTTGCAGAGTGGACCACTGCTGGCTACTGAATGGAAGGATAGCAACTCGGTATTCCTTCTGTCAACTAACAGTAACCCAACCTTGTCAGTCTCCAGCACACACAGGAGAAAGCGTGATGGAACAAAGGCATTGGTGCCATGTCCACCAGTTGTAAGCATGTACAACACTTACATGAATGGGGTGGACAGAGTAGATCAGCTCAGAACACAGTATCCCACTGCCAGAAAGGCCCGCAAATGGTGGCTATACTTGTTGTGGTTCTTATGGGATGTGGCCATAGTCAATGCTTTCATTATATTTCATGAAAGTAATAGCCACCAGCAACTGTCATGCTCTGGACATGCTATTCCAGCAACACAGTTACAATTTCGAAGGAACCTATGCTTGCACCTCCTTGCCAATTACAAGAAGAGGAAAAGATGCACCAAGATTACTGTCCCAGAGCCCGTGAGCTGATTTGCGAATAGCTCACACTTTCCAGTGACATGGTGGAAATCAAGATGCAAAAACTGTGCCAGCAAGGGTAAATGTGCTGAGCCATCATGGGGATGCCCGACTTGCAAGATCAACCTTTGTGTTGAATGCTTCGGCAAGTACCACGGCCATAAATGTCTTGTGGGTTGCTGACAGCAAGAAAAGCACATTATGTGATGCATAAGACAAATCAAGATGATTATTTGTATGGCACTGGGGACCTTGGAGACTCTTCGTCTGTGGCGTTGAATACTATGTGCGTCATTGTGTGTCACACCTACACACCATGAATGTAAGATCATCCTGGATAGCAATGGGAAACTTGGAGACTCTTCAGCTCAGTCCCAATGGGCTGCTTTCCTGGATATGCATGGTTTCAAGGGTGCCATTCTGATGCCTCCAGTCTCTCTCCCTGAAAGGCCACCTGCAAAAAGAAAGAGTCTTGGTATGTCTTTTTCTTTTATGATGTGTCCTTTCACACTCCCGACACTCTGGTACAGTACATGTATGTAGGTTAGGGCAGGAAATATTACATTACTTCCGTCCTTGATCCCTTATGTCCATTGCTGAACGGACACATATAAAGAGAAAAGGCAGAGGTAAGGCAGACTGCTGATACTGAAGGAGGTTATAGGACAGTAGTTTTATCAGCAGTATGAGTGGGTAGCCAGCACAGTTACTGGACACATCAGATGCCCTTGAGTGCCACTGAAGTCCCATGCCTGTCCTGGGTTCATTAGTGGAGTGGCGGTCCTCACCCTCTTTACATGTGCCCTCTCTGTAGTCTGTAGTAGTGTAGGATGTTGTATTCAGGTGGAAGTATTTCCTCACTTTTGATGTGAGGTTTGAGCCAGGTTTCAGTTAGGAAGAAAATATCTGGGGAATATATACTTATGCTAGCATGTACAACTTGAGCTTCCCCACATCTAACATGAAGGTACACTGGATTGCAAAAAGAGGTGTGCATTGGGGTGGACTCCTGTGGTTGTTGGAAGAGAAGTGTTCCATCTACCCTGAGCCTGACATTCTTGTCTTGCTCATTGGAGGGAACAATGTCATCACTCATCCACTTGGACAGCTGAGGTTTCAAATCAAGGAGATTTTTGAATGCATGCAGTCGTGGTGGCCACGTTGTCATTTTGTGTGGTCTGACATAATTCTTCACCAAAACTGGAGACATGCAAACAGCCAATGGGCAGCACAAGTCCAGATGGTTGCAGAATGGGTTCATGCTTGGATTGATGCTCAGGCTCGACAGATCAACAATCAGCCATAACAGCATCACTGCAGAAGATGATCACCTTTTCAGAAATTACTACGTTCACCTAAATGAAGATGGTAGTGAACAGTTCTTGAGTGAGCTGCACAATGGCAGGATGGCAGCATGGCAGCAATGCATGACATACTGGCAACATGCACCTACTGACAAAAGATGAAAAACAACCATGACCAAGTAGGAGCAGTATTGTAAGTGAAAGTCTAGTACATTTCATGAAAACCCTTTTCACTACTTAGAACACTGTAAAATAACGGTAATTGTAATTGTACCTCTGCTAGGGAACATGTCAACATGCTAAGTAATACCTCATTTGAAGACAGTGTTAGTCCTCACAAAGTCGTAAAAAACCTGTGCCCGTGGGATGTACACATGTACAGATATCACAGTTTGTGTAGGACTTAGGTTATGAGAGTTATGACATTTTTTCATATTTTGGCAAATAACTTTGCAAGGGAAGATGTCAACGTGCTAATTCCTCATTTTAAAGACAGTTCCAGTACGTACAGCTTGGTAAATGAACTGTATATGTACGCTGTACACATGTACAGATATTGTAGTCTTTAGGACTAAGGTTATGAAAATTATTACTTTTTTTCATATTTTAGTGAGTGATTTAGCAAAGGAAAGACGTCAATGTGCTGAATAATACCTCATTTTGAAGGCAGTATCAGTACATACAACATGGTAAAAGAACTGTGTCTGTATGCTCTACACATTTGCAGAGATCACAGATTGTTTAGGACTCAGGTTATGGAAATTATGAATTTTTTCATATTATGGTAAACAACTTTGCTAGGGAGCATGTAATTGTGCCAAGTGATACCTCATTTTGAAGACAATATTAGTCTTTACAGCATGATAAAATAACTGTGTTTGTATGCTGTACACATGTACAGATCTTCTCTATCGGCTGTTCCCATTAGGGGTCGCCACAGCAGATCATCTGTTTCCATTTCTTCCTGTCCTCTGCATATTGCTCTGTCACACCAACCACCTGCATGTTCTCTCTCACCACATCCATAAACCTTACCTTAGGCCTTCCTCTTTTCCTCTTACCTGGCAGCTCCATCCATAGCATCCTTTTCTCAATATACCCAGCATCCCTCCTCAGTACATGTCCAAACCAACGCAATCTCACCTCTCTGACTTTGTCTCCAAACTGTCCAACCTGAGCTGACCCTCTAATATACTGATTCCTAACCCTGTCCATCCTTGTCACACCCAGTGCAAATCTTAACATCTTTAACTCTGCCACTTCCAGCTCTGACTCCTGCCTTTTTGTCAGTGCCACCATCTCTAACCCATACAACATAGCTGGTCTCACTACCCTCTTGTAGACCTTCCCTTTCACTTTTACTGGTACCCGTGTGTCACAAATCACTCCTGACACTCTTCTCCACCCATTCCTGCCTGTACTCTCTTCCTCACCTCTCTTCCACACTCACCATTACTCTGAACTGCTGATCCCAAGTACTTAAACTCATCCACCTTCACCAACTCTACTCCCTGCATCCTCACCATTCCTCTATCCTCCCTCTCATTCACACACACATATTCTGTCTTAGTCCTGCTGACCTTCATTCCTCTCCTCTCCAGAGCATATCTCCACCTCTCCAGGGTCACATCAACCTGGTCCCTACTCTCACTACAGATCACAATGTCATCTGCAAACATTAAACACCATATTCTCATTCTAAGGCCCCTCACTGGTCCAAATAAGTAATTTTACAAGTTAGCACTAATAAACCATAAGCACTACTTACTCTTATACTCTCTACGATTACCTTGTCCCCTATTGGTCCATTTTAATTCAGTTCCCTATATTACTCTAGCATGTCCAAAGGTCAGTCAGTGGTTTCCTCTCCAGTCCAGCTGGTGAATCTGGGAATTTTGAGGCAATGTTACAACTGTCTCATGTACACGGACAACCCTCTCCTCCTCCAAACAGGTTCAAATATATGAGAGAGATGCAACCATATAGCCAAACTGGAGGCTGAGCTCTCTCATCTCAAAACTGGTGTAACCAGTCAGGAGGAGAAGGTAACCTCACACAACAGAATTCCAGTACCACATAGTCCCACCACAACAGCGAACCAAACACATAAAAACACAAAAACATACTCGGAGGCTCTAAATAAAAATCTACCTAAGCAACAGAGACCTCCAAAGCAGACATCCAAGCAAACGCTACCCCAAAACAAAACACGTACAACACATAGCACACAAAGTCAGTGTGCCAAGCAGCCACAGCCCTTAAGGCTGAATAACACACCTGATACTCTTGTTATAGGTGACTCTATTGTCAGACACACTGACGTCCCGCTCACCAGGCTGAATAAAGAGAAGGTCACAGTGAGCTGCCTGTCGGGTGCTAGGATCCGCCACATAACGCAAGCACTCAGGTCACTCCAAAGCAAATACAAATATGACTCAGTCATTGTACATGCTGGCGTGAATGACCTGAGACGAACCTCCCTCGACTACATGAAAAGAGACATAGAGGAGCTCTCTGATCATGTAGCCCAGGCTGGTATGACCCTGACCTTGAGCAGCATCTTACCCTCACCTAGAATGATGCCACAGTATAAAGACAAAATGATCGATTTTAACAATTGGCTAAAATTTTGGTGTCATTGAAAGGGGATCCAGTGTCTGTCAGCCTGGGATGACATGCTCGACAAGCCACATTGCTTCGCTAGGGACGGCTTGCACCTGTCACCCCTGGGCTTTCGGATATTGGCAAAGGCTCTTGCCACCCCCATAGTGCCTTTTTTAGGCAAGGCTCAAAAGTCAAACCCACCTCCATAGACAGCACAAGGAACAAGAAACTAAGGGTAATGCTGCTAAACGTCAGAAGTCTTAACCTCAAGATGCATGCACTCGAAGCTCTCCTCAGTATGGAGAACATCGATATCTGTGCAGTGACAGAAACCTGGTTCAAGGCTCCAGAGAGCACCCCAACACTACCAGGTTATACCTCATATCATGCTTTTTGGCCCCAAAACCCGGACCGAACCACAAAAGGAGGGGGAGTTTACATATTTATCAAGGATATCCACACCTCCAGGTTAGTGGCACTGCACGAAGTATCGGAGACCATCCATGTGCAACTGACAGTGGGCAAGACTGCTTTTCAGTTTATAGCATCCTACAGACCACCCTCTCAAAGTCAGGAATCCCAATCGGCTTTCCTGAAAACATTGGAGAACATGAAGATCTCTCCGAACACCATTATATTGGGTGACTTCAACTACCCAAACATAGACTGGGAGCATTACTCAAACCCCAGCACCTTAGCCCAAAGGTTCCTGGAATTTATAAACTCAAATGCTATGGAACAACTAGTCACCACTCCCACAAGAGGGGAAAACATACTAGACCTGATCATTACCAACATGGGGACTCTATGCTCCATACCAGAAGTATATCCCTCATTGGTAAGATCAGACCATAAATTAATTTCACTGGATATCCACATCCCTACCCCACCCCCAGCCCAGAAAACCACAGTGAAAAACTTCTCAAAAGCGAACTTCACACTTCTCAAAACCGAAGTGGAATCCTTCAAGGCCCCAGGGCCAGTGGAAACTATGGCCCAAACTGCAGAATCCTATATACACGCATTCTACGGACATCTCCAGGAATGCATGGATCATGCTATCCCAAACAAAATCAAGACCTAATCATCCAAAGGCAGGCATCCAGTCTGGTGGACCCCAGCCATAAATAAACTGTACAACAGAAGGAGGAAGCTACTACATGATAGAGCAAAATCCCTAAAAGGGAAGGCATCTCTGATCAGTACTAGCAAAAAATTACGATCCCTCATAAAATCCTCCAAGGCCAGCTTCGAGAGAAAAATTGCACAGGACACTAAAGACAATCATAAGGCTTTTTTCAGTTATGTTAGGAACCTGGGATGCAACTCCCACACTTGTTCTGAGTTGATTCTAAGCGACAAAAAATACACTGAACCCACAGACATCACCAATATCCTGGCAGACAGGTTCAGTGCAAACTTCTCCACCCCCCCCCAAAAGAGCAAGTATCTATCCGGCAGAGTGCAGCCTCCCAAACATCTCTGATGCTCAGGTGAAGGCCACCCTCTCTAAAGCAAAAAAACACTGCTTCCATGGGACCAGATGGCATCCCGGGTTGCGTCCTACATGAACTCCAAGAAGAACTAATCCCTCAAGTAAAACTGCTGTACAATCTCAGCCTCACTACAGGATATGTGCCCAAAGAATGGCGTACAGCAACAGTGGTCCCACTCCACAAAGGTGGCGTCTCTGCAGAACCTGGAAACTATCGCCCCATAAGCCTGACTAGCCTAGTCTGCAAGGCTATGGAGAGGATCATCATGGAACTCATAAACAAAGACATTGGGGACCTACAGACACTAGATCCTATCCAATTTGGCTTCGTCAAGGGCATATCCTGCCTTTTGAACCTGGTCGACTTCTTCGAAACAGTCACCAAGACCATAGATGCAGGGAAGGTAGTCCACACAGCCTATCTGGACCTCGCAAAGGCATTTGACACAATACCCCACTAGGGCATCATAGATAAGCTATCCAGCCTAAATATAAACCCCTATGTCACAAGAAGGGTCGCAAACTGGCTCAAAGACAGAACCCACAGAGTCAGAGTTGCTGCAGCTATGTCAGACTCGAAACTGGTCACAAGTGGCGTCCCACAAGGTTCTGTCCAGGGACCTCTCTTGTTCGGTATTTACTAATCTGAGGTACAGACCAACGTGGGAGGACTATGGCTCACCAAGTTCGCAGATGACTGCAAACTGGGCGCCATAATCGACTCTCCAGCTGACACAAACATCCTTCAAAAAGGTCTTGCAGAGACGGATAACTGGTGCCAGAGCCATGGTCTAAAGCTAAATGCCAAAAAGTGTATAGTCATACCCTCTGGCAAAAACAATGTGCCCACAAATTACCACATAGGTGGTAACCCATTAAGTACAGAGAAAGTAATTAGGGATCTGGGGACCCAAGTTGATAGCAATCTCTCCTTTGACAACCACATTGCCAAAGTGGTTAGAAAGACCTTCTACATAGCCCACCTCATCATGAAAGGATTCACATCTAGATCAAGAGAGGTAATCGTGCCCCTTTATTCATCCCTCATCAGGTCCATCATAGAATACAATGCCCCCTTTGGGATGTACCTTACCCGACACCTGCAGCAATTAGAAAGACACCAAAAGTACCTCACCAGGAGGATCAAGGGACTCAAACAGATGCCATATGCTGCTCGGTTAAAAAAACTCCAGCTCTATTCAGGTGCATACCGCCTACTTCGAGGCGATCTATGCCTGACATATAAAGCTATGTCCAACCCAGAATTAATGGACATGCTCCACCTCAGTAAATCTAAATCCCTTAGAGCCATGCACTCGAGGGACTTGAACCTCAGCACAGAAATAAATAGAACATGCTGGAGGGACAGATTCATAACCCAGAGGCTCCCTTCGCTCTGGAATAGAATTCCAATTCATGTTAGGCAGAGCACCTCACTGACTCTCTTCAAGAAGAATCTTGATGAGTGGATGGGGGATCGTAGGTTTGTCCCGGGGATTACTTCCGTGTCATTAGACAGAGGCACAGTAAACTAAACTTTAAAAAGGGCACAGTATACTCAAATCAAGGGGTGGCGTAAGCCAAACACAATCGGGCTAGGCTTATAAATGCCCCAGGGCAGATAGCCTAGTATGAACCTATGAACCTATGAACATCATAGTCCATGGGACCTCCTGTCTGATCTCGTCTGTTAACCTGTCCATCACCACTGCAAATAAGAAAGGGCTCAGAGCTGATCTTTGATGTAATCCCTCCTCCACCTTAAATGCATCTGTCACTCCCACTGCAGACTTCAACACTGTCACACTATCCTTGTATATATCCTATACCATTCTTACATACTTCTCTGCCACTCCTGACTTCCTCATACAATACCACAACTCCTCTCTAGGCACCCTATCATATGCTTTCTCCAAGTCCACAAAGACACAATACAACTCCTTCTGAATTTCTCTATATTTCTCCATCAACACTCTCAGAGCAAACATTGCATCTGTAGTGCTCCTTCCCAGCATGAAACCATACTGCTGATCACTAATCATCACCTCCCTTCTTAACCTAGCCTGTACCACTCTTTCCCATAACTTCAAGCTGTGACTGATCAGTTTTATCCCTCTGTAGTTACTACAGCTCTGCATATCACCCTTGTTTTTAAAAATAGGTACCAAAACACTTTTTCTCAACTCCTCAGGCATCCTCTGACTTTCCAAGATTTCATTAAACAATCTGGTTAAAAACTCCACTGCCATTTCTCCTAAACACCTCCATGCTTCCACTGGTATGTCATCTGGACCAACAGCCTTTCCATTCTTCATCCTCTTCATAGCTGTCCATACTTCCTTCTTGCTAGTCTGTTTCACTTCCTGATTCACTATCCCCATATCATCCAACCTTCTCTCTCTCATTCTCTTCATTCATTAGCCCCTCAAAGTACTCTTTCCATCTGCTCAACACACTCTCCTTGCTTGTAAGTTTCCCTCACAATCCTTTATCACCCTTACCTGCTGCACATCTTTCCCAGCTCGGTCCCTCTGTCTAGCCAATTGGTACAGGTCCTTTTCTCCCTCTTTAGTGTCCAACCTTTCATACAACTCTCCATATGCCTTATCCTTAACCTTCGCCACCTCTCTCTTTGCCATGCTCCTCATCTCCTTACACTCCTGTTTACTGTCTTCATCTCTCTAACAATCCCACTTCTTCTTCACCAGCCTCTTCCTCTGTATACTCTCCTGTACTTCCTCATTCCACCACCAGGTCTCCTTGTCCTCCTTCCTCTGTCCAGATGTCACACCAAACACCTTTCTAGCTATCTCCCTTACCATCTCTGCTGTAGTTACCCAGCTATTTGGTAACTCTTCACTGCCCCCCAGTGCCTGTTTTAACTCTTTCCTGAACTACACCTCACAATCACATGTACACATGTACAGATATTACAGTTTTTTTAGGACTAATGTTATGAAAATGATGAATTGTTTTCATATTTTGCTAAATAACTTTGCAAGGGAGCATGTCAGTGTGCTAAGTAATACATCATTTTGAAGACAGTATTAATAGTTACAACATGGTAAAAGAACTGTGTCTGAATGCTGTACACGTACAGATATCAAAGTTTGTTTAGGACTTAGGTTATGGAATTTATTATTTTTTTCATATTTTGGTAAATAACTTTGCAAGGGAGCATGTAATTGTGCCAAGTGATACCTAATTTTGAAGACAGTGTTAGTCCTTACAACATGATGAAAGAACTGTGTCTGTATGCTGTACACATGTACAGATATCAGTTTTTTAGGACTAACGTTATGAAAATTATGATTTTTTTTTCATATTTTGGTAAATAACTTTGCAAAAGAGCATGCCAGTGTGCTAAGTAATATCTCATTTTGAAGACAGTATTAATAGTTACAATTTGGTAAAAGAACGGTGCCTGTATGCTGTAGACATGTACAGATAACACAGTTTGTTTAGTCTTGTAGGATTATGAAAATTATACATTTGCAATATTTCTTATTATTATGCCCATATCTTTGCAAGGGAGCATGGAGACGACACAAATGATGCATCATTTTGAAACTGATACTGATATGTAGTCTCTGTCTGTTACAGGTGATGAGATATTATGCTTTGTTTATTTCTCAATTATGAGAATATAATATCATATTTCTGTGAATATCTCTGTAAAGGAGCATCACACAGTAATGGTTAAGGTATCATTTTAAAGCTGACATTCATACAAACAAATTAATTACAAACTGTATGGGTCTACATGGTACATACACCAAGATATTGTGATTTGTTTTACCAAATCGGTAAAAAATATGCACAATATCAGCATTCCTTGGCAAACATTTAATAATGACTTAGATACGCACTATCAACATTTACAATGTTGGAAAGGTCAGTGTCTGCTGAACAACTTTCACATTTACATTTTTAGTATAGCTCTTATAGTTAATGAGTTATGAACATTTGTTTTCTGTATGGTATTACAAATGGATTATCTGAAAATGAGCTCAGGCTGCACTGTTGTTCCTATGGTGGACGTAAGCAGGCAGCATTTTCTGAGCTGCTCAGGAGTGAATGAGTTAAGGAGAATAACAGCAACCATGCAGAATACTATATTCATAAAGCAGCAGAAAATATTTTAAGAACTAAGCCAGTGCAGGAATGGAGAATGGAGATTTTACCAATATGGATGAATGCAAGTAAGGATATAGGAAATAGACAAGAGGGGGCTGGAATTTAATGGAGGAAATTAGCAAAGGAACCAAGGTTTGGCAACAAATAACTAAAGGGGGAAATGTTATAACTTGGGATGAAGCTAAGCAGAAGTGTGGACTGAATGTTAGAGACTGTCTTCTCTTTCACTGAATGGTAACAAAGTATAGGCAAAGATAAAAGGATGGGGAAAGCTAAGTGCAAGACTAGCTCTACTATAATGTTTAATTAAGTGTAGAACAGACATTGTTAAAAAGGGATAATTAATATGGAGTATAAAATATTTCATGACAGCTATAAGAATCAATCAGAGGAGGTTACAAAAGACTGGAAAAGGAGTATGGGAATATGGAAACCAGTTACAGAGGAATAATGGAAGAAATCTGTAAAGCTCCCAAGTATAAACAAAGACCAGAAAATTTAGGATTTTTTGCATAGCAATGTTTACAGAGATAGTTTTATACCTCAAGCAGACATCTGAGAATTTTTCCTCAAGCAGATGGCGAATACTGAAGGTGTGATACAAAACAGAGAGGTAATTGGAAATATGTTTTTGGGAATGTAATTAGTTGGCACATTTTAACAATTTCCTGCAGAGTATTTGGATTGAAATGTTGAGATAACAAATGATAGTAACTAAAGAAATAATTTTTCTGGGTTAGGATATAGGATCTGAATTGCCTAGACATAGTAAGGTCTTAGTACTTTAATGCTATTAGATATCAAAAATGTAATTGCTAGAAAATAGAAATCAAAATCTATATCCACTGTAAAGGGCCTTCTGAATATTGTAAATGAAATAAAAGAAATGTAAGTGGAATTTTGAAGTGGAAGAGGAAAAGAACAAATTTCATATAAATAAATGGAATGTGAAAGATCAATACATGCAAAATAATGTTCAAGAGCAAGAGTGAGGTTTAAGGGAAGGCAAGAATTCAGCAATTTATGAAACAGAAGAATAAATGAATATTGTTAAAAAGAAAATACTGTATGAAAATAACAATAAAGTTATTATAGATTGTTTTTATTAATGTATATAAGCCGTGTTGCAGTTTAAAATGTGATAATTTAATCTTCTTCTTCTTCTTCTTCTTTCGGCTTTTCCCGGTTAGGGGTCGCCACAGCGGATCACCTTGTCCGCACATTGAATGGCAGTGGAGTTTTACGGTGTCGAGTTGCCAGCCCGGCGCCCAACCTTCCACAGAAGGCACACTCACACGCACACCTAGGGCCAATTTAGAGTGTCCAATCCACCTACAGCATGTCTTTGGGATGTGGGAGGAAACCGAGGCCGGAGGAAACCCACGCGACCACAGGGAGGACATGCAGACTCCGCACAGAAGGCACCCCAGCCGAGAATCGAACCGGAGAACCTCTTGCTGTGAGGCAGCAATGCTAACCACTGCACCACCGTGGCCGCCCACAAAATGTGATAATTTAATAAAGTTGTTAAAAAGAATCAGCGAAAAAAAACAAATTGATATAAAAGACAATCTAAGAAGGAAGAACTTGCACATGAACATCATCACGGCTCCAGAAAGGATAGAAGGACAAGTTTGTTCAGCAAATTTCAGCAACCCCATGCTACATGGATAGTAATAAAGGACGACTCCACGTGACTACAACACACTCACAAAGTGTTTGCTTCAACAGTGGGATGCAATAGTAATGAGCCATGAAATGTTCTGTGAAAACAGAAACCTACATGATAAGAGACAATACTGAACAAGGTTTGGAAACTAGGAGTTCAGTGTAGAGTTTGCAAGCAACATAACTTTATAGACAGTGGCTATTCTGGGACGACAATGAAATGCAGAGTCAGATTTGTCCTAGCTATTAGAGAATGCCAGCAGCAAAATCATGTTCAGGTTGCTATATCCAGCTTACCTTAATTTATTTCTGACAGGCATGTCTAAAGTTTCTTAGAGGCTAAGAAAGTGCTTATTTTGTTAGGAAGACACTGAGAGATGGGACCACGAAGCTGCAAATCAGGAGAACAAAGACATGGAAAGTGATTGAGTGGTTGCAGAGAAAGAATTAAAAATGAAAGTTACCTTTTCAATATTCCCTAAATGAGGAGGAACAGATACTATCCTTATATGTACTGCATTGGGTTTTGGGATTTGGGGATTTACTGTTTCTTTGTTTCTCTTCCTCAAGTGTAGAAAGGGACAGCTCTCAGCTGGGAAATATGTTATGGGAAGATTTTTAGGAAGTTATAAGGAAACTCAGTTTTGTTTGCCAATAGAAACACATTCTTGGTTATGTCAACATAGAGTTTGAGGTTCACAATGGGTTTATTGAGACTATGGCATTTATTTATGAAGAGAAAGTTGTTGGCTTTGAGTCTGGTTGTGGGACACATGACCTTTCTGGCCCAGTCAAGGTTTAGCTTTAATAAACAGTTGTGCACTTTATTTACATAGCGATTCAGGTAATGCTGTATTAGCTTATAGGGTCATATGACCACTGAAGACAAATGCCAAAGATCAGAGTAAAACATCTCAGACACAGGCAATGCAAGTCAGAAAAATAATTACAGGAGTATCTGTTTATTACCAATTGAAGTGTGTATGCATAGAAGATCTGTAGCATATTTTGAAGTGTAGATGATGGAATGGCTATCCCAATAATTTTACTGGAGGTATGTCATAAAAATTAGTAGTGTGAATTAAGCATCATGTTGATCTTTTGATCTTTAGAACATGAGACTGGTTTGTGACTGCTAAGTCTAATGAATACACTGGAAAAATGAATGGCCTCGTATAGGGGGAGATAGTGCGCCTGTAAGGAAATGCATAAGAAAGGTAGGTACCTAATAAGGGTAAGATGTATGAGCTTCAGAGTACAGATATAAAACAGAATAATGGATAGGAAGCTGAAAATAATAACCTGAAATGTGATTAGGCTTACCCATCCTGTCAAAAGTAGTAGGGTATTACAGTACATCAGATATGTTAATCCAGAAATAGTTGCCATGCAAGAGACACACCTCAATGATGCAGAGCTTAAAAAGCTGATCAGGAAAAGATGGAACAGGAGGAATAATGCTGACTTGCATGTATGCCTGAAAGTGGGGCATTGCTATACTGGTGTGTAGCACATGCCTTGTTTTAATTGAAAAGAAAACAACAAAGCATGTCAGTGTTCAGCCAAAGAAGAACTAGAAACCAACTGGGCTTACGTAGTGTTCAGGCAATAATAACCATTTGAAATAACAGAGATTAACGTATTAAGTCTGTTTAATCACCAAAAGCATATATTGTGACACAAAATGTCAACTGAGTTAAATGCTTTTGTCTTTGCACCTTGGGACTTCATCAGAACCATGTGAATTAATAAAAATAGGTTTAAATAATCCCATTAATGAATCATGTGATTCAAGTCCACAGTATTAAGTTCATGTTAAAAAACATATTACCTATAAAAACAAAAGACATGAATATGAATACAATGTTAAAAAAAAATTATAAAACTGAACTAATGATGTATAAACAGCACTCAAGTGAAAAAATATTATAATAACTAAAACACTCCAACAGATAAAATTGAAAATGAAAAATAGAATTTATTATTTAGCAGCTCTGAGTTTTAAAACAGGGAGAATAGACACTTGTTAATTCAAACCAGGGTGAACTGAGGCATTAGTTGCCATACTCATTCCCTGTACTCAGTCTTTGGTTTGTCACTTTTAATTGAAAATATATTAACTGACCCTAATGGAAGAAGTGCAGGGACAGGTTAAGTATCGACAGTCTCACTTTATTATACCTCACCCCCCCAGCTTATGCACGTACAGTTTAGGGAAGTTATGAATTTAATCTCACAGTTCTGTGAACGAGTGTTGGTGTGTCATGAGGACTGGAATATAGTCACAAATAGAACAGATGTGAATAAGGGTCCTAGTAGTTTGAGGGTATCAAGACTAGGGAAGTATGTGGATAATTACTTAAAAAATGTAGGGTTAGTAGAGATTAGCCAGAAGCGGAACCACCTACTGGTGTTCAAGTTCAAGTTATACAGAAGGAGGACTAGGCAGAATTTACATCTCAGGCAAACGCAGTTTTTAGAAGAGGACTTGTATACCTGCCTGATAATGATATTGAACATATCCGACTGGTCTTGCAAATCCTTAATCTAAACTCTGCTGAGCTTGAAAAATAGCTTAAAACTCTCAGCGTATTGTGGTAAGCAAGTGTGTGTTAAAGACCGGTAAAGTAGGTCATTAAGGAAAGAATTAAACATAGTGATGAGACAGGGATAAGATTGTCCATCTCGATCTTTATTCTTACTGATGGGTTGGATCTGATCCATTGGATCCGTCTTCAGCAAAGCTCGTGGGCATTCAATCTTACCCATAATGCCTTTCCCTAACTCCCTCTGCTCTTGTTTGTCCCTGATAACTAATATTAAAGGTACAGCCTTCATGGCTTAATATAAAAGATTATTTCTGAGGCCACAAATTCCTATATCATCCCATTAGTGTTACTCAGTCTGCCAGAAGTATAGGCAGGGGGTATGGAGGGTAGGTTGTGAGAATAACGATCAAGATGGATAACACACATGGAACGTTATTGTAAGTACATAACTTCTTTATGTGATGTTGTCAATCTAGCCTTTACTCTCACTGATGGGACCACATCCCAAGCTACCTGATTCTTGGGTGTCTCATGGGAGAATATTCCTCAGAACCACAGATCCAAAAGATGATCTACTCCTAGAGGCCAAATCTACTTTGTAATGAGTAATAAAGGTAAGAGGTTTTGCCCATGTAGCTGCAACACAAATATTATCCAAACGTAGCCTAGCTTGAAAGGCTGCAGAAGTAGCTACTGCCCTAGTGGAATAAGCTTTAACGAGAGTTTTGTTCTTAGAACTGTAAATGAATGAAATACATTGTGAAAGCCATTTGGATAAGGTAACTTTGGATAGTGGTAAGCCTTTCCTGACGTCAGAGTAAGAATCAAATAGCTGATCTGATTGTCTGAATTCTGCAGCCTGTGTAGGTAGAAACATAATTGTTTGAGAATGTCCAGTAAATGTAATGAATATTCCCCTTTATTTTGGAAGCTAGGGAAGAATAACAATAACTCAATAGATTGGTTGAGGTTAGTTTCAGACACAACTGTGGGCAGAAATGAAGGGTTGGAGCGTAAAGAAACTCTGTCCTTTTGAAATACCAGGTACAGTGGCTTGGCAGATAAAGCCTGTAATTCTGAAACTCTCCTTGTTGCGGTAATGGCCACTAATAGGAGTGTTTTCCAGGAAAGATACTTCAAGTCACAGGTAGCAGATGGCTCGAAGGGAGGACAGATAATGTTCGACAATACAAAATTCAGATCACAAGATGGGGATGGGTTTTTATATGGGGATCTTAGCATAGTACTTCCCTTCAAGAATGCTTTACAAGTCTGTTTGACATGATATCAGAACCATTTTCTCCTATATAAAAATTAAAAATTGCTGCCAACTGTACTCTGATAGTGGCTGCTGCAACACCTTCACTGAAAAACTTAGCTAAAAATTCTAGAATAGAATGAATGGGTGCAATAAAGGGATCCATTTGTCTATTGCTGGCCCATGAAACAAATCTCTTCCATTTACCTTTGTACTGTTTAAGTGTAGATGACTTATGAGACGATAACAAAATATGTTTTACTAGGGACGACAGAAGAAACCTGGCAATCAAGGGTACTGGAGCACCCAAACTGTTAGTTTGAGATTGTTCAGATTGGGATGAACCATTCCTGATAGGTAAGTCAGAAGGTCTGGAACAGGATCCAGAATCCAAGGTTTGCCCTGAACATGAGGCTGGAGGAAGGGAAACCAAATTTGTCAAGGCCAATAGGGGGCAATTAGAATTATTGTTGTCTCCAACAAATTTGCTTTCTGCAGAAATTTGGGGATTACAGGAATTGGTGGAAAGGCATAAAGAAGTCCTGGGGGCCAATCGTGAACAAGTGCATCCCTTGGTGACTTCCCTGGAGGAGGGGTCAGGACAAAGTAGTTGCTACATTTTGTGTTGGTAGGCAAAACAAAGAGGTCACAGCAAGGCTGGCCCCATTTTCGGAAGATCTCTTCCACAACTTTATGATTTAGGGACCACTAGTGAGGCCATAATATGGCTCTGCTCAATTTGTCCGCAATTAGTTTGGATTTCCCTGGGATGTGCATTGCTATCAGAAAGTGGCTGGAAACTGTTGCCCATGGCCAGACGCAAAGGGTTTCTCGACAAAAGGGGTAAGATCTGGTTCCCTATGTTTGTTTATGTACCAGACTACAGAAATGTTGTCTGATTGAACTGCTATTGTTCCTAGAGGGAGAGACTCTTGAAATGCTTGCAATGCCAAAAGCACTGCCTTCATCTCTAGGATGTTTATGTGCAAATGAGCCCCATGTTGCTGCCAGATGCCTTAAACTGTTCCTGATATAACCCCCCCCCCAAATCTGGGAAGCATCCGTGGTCACCGTAGCTTGGGGCAGAGGGGGAATAAAGTGATGGCCTTGAGATATCAGTGGTGAGTAAATCCACCTTGGAGGTCCTTTTTGTATGAGTTGGTTATCATGACCTTGTGCTTCATTGGAAGTTTTAGAATTGGCCATTGTGTTGAAAGTAACCATTGGAATATTCTCATGTGAAGTCGAACTAGGGGAATGAAAACAATTTCAGCAGCCACTTTTCCCAGTACTTGGATAACTAGTTTGGCAGAAGCTTGTTTCTTCCTGATCAACAGTCTTACATAATGTCGAAGATCGTTTACTCGGTCCTGTGGAAGTTTTGCTGTCATTGTTGTCATGTTTATCTCTGTTCCTACGAAGACCAAGCTCTGACATGGCTCTAGAGCAGATTTTTTGTAAGTTATGGTAATACCTAGGGAGGGACAGAGCTATCGAGTATAGTCCCTGGCTTATTGCAGAAGCTGCCTGGTCGGGGCTGTTATGAGCCAGTTGTCCAGATATGGAAACACCCAGAATCCTTGGTGTCTCAGGTGAGACACCACTACTGCCCGGCATTTAGTGAACACTTTGGGGGCTGTAGTGAGACCAAAAGGCACAGCTTGAAACTGTAAGTGACTGGCTCCTAGCTGGAAGTGCAGTTGCCTTCTGGATCACCTTTCCATTCGTATATGGTAGTACGCATCCTGAAGGTCTATACAGCACATCCAATTGTCTTTTTCCAAGAATGGAAGAATCAAATTCAGTGTCACCATCCAGAACTTGGTCTTTTTCAGAGATCTGTTCAAAATGATGAGATCCAAAATGGGTCTCCAGTCCCCTGTTTTCTTTGGAACTAAAAAGAACCTTGAGTAAGTTCTGAATCCTCTCTGGTCTGCGGGGACTTCTTGGCTGACTCTTTTTCTTAGCAACTTTTGAATTTCTATGGTTGCTTGTCCCTTTTGAGTGGGTGGAAAGTCTGGAATTGATTTGTTTACAGGAATGGGAAAGGAGAAGGGAATAATGTAACCCCTTGATATTATGTCTTGCATCCATCTGTTGTTTATCTTTTGCCAGGTTTGAAGATGCAGAGGCAATTGGGCACCCCTTCAGGAGCACTGAAAGGGCCTACCAAAGAAAGATTCTCTGGAGCCCTGATTTTGTGGGCCTCTCCTGCTGCTAGGGTGGCATCTTCCATTATTGTTCCACTTTCTGCCTCTAGGGGAACTTTCACCCTGTGTGTTTTGTAAAGACCTTTGTGGTTTTTTTGAACCACATCTTTCCACTACCTCTCGGACCTTTTGGAAAGGGTCTAGTAGGTGTGGAAAAATGCACTCCAATGGCAGACAAGGTCTTGCCTTCCTGTTCACACCTAGCCAGCATTTCTTTTACTTTCGGCCCAAAGAGAGAGGAGCCATCAAAAGGTCATTAATGAAGGAAGACGTAAAGGGCTCCACCTGAACCTGCCGCCCTGCTTGTTCCATTTGCTGTATAAGATACAAGTCTCATGGAAGAGTTTACGACTGAATTGAGGGTGGCAAGTTCAGCAGTGATTTTATCTGACGCCGTGTCAGCTACAACCCCTTGGAGGGAGTCTGACAGTTCTTTCAACAGGTTCTTCTGCAATCTGGTAAAGTGTGTCAGATAGTTCAGCGACCATAACGCAAAGGTCGCTGATTAGAAAACTGGCTTCACATACCTATCCATGGTCCTGGACTCTTTATTCCAAGGATGGGTAGAAGAACTGATCTCGGATAGTTATTTTTTGGTGGCCACCGTCACGACCATGGCATCAACTGCTACACCTTTGGTAAAGAAAGGCTTGTCCTTAGGGACAATAATGTACTTATTTAGCCTCCTAGGAGTTGGCTCTATGGAATCTGGGGTCTCTGAAGCCTTCTGAGAGATTAAATCAATAAAGTCATCAAAAAGAGTGGTCACCCAAGAGGTGGAAGAGCGAGACCCGAAAGCCTTCAGGTATACGGACTCCTCAGCTGAAGGGGATGTGGACTGCCAGTCACCTCTCTGCTTTAACATTTCCATGATATTTCCAAAGGAGACATCTTCAGGAGGTGACCGTGGGGACCCTTCTACATAATTGAGGTCAGTATCAGATGTGATCAACTCCTCTGGGGAGTCAAGGTGCTTCCTCTTGCAGGTCCTCTTCCAAGGGACTTCCTCAGTGAGGTAGTCTGGGGAAGTTTCAGAAGAGGTGGGTGTCCCTTGCTGGACATCCTGAGGCCTGGGGTCTCTGCGGTCCTGTGGAGAAGGTATATGAGAGGGCAAAGTCACCAGCACAGAAGAGGGAGGAAGATTTGAGATAGACTATGTCTGAGACTGGGATGTAATCAATACCCTCCTCATAACCTCAAAGGCACTCTGTCCCTGCTGCGAAGAACACTCCAGATCTGACAAAACAATTGTCAGGGCTGAAGGAATCTCTGGCGCAGGCGACAGAAGCTCTGAAGCTGAGGAGGGACCTGACCTCACCTGTGCTGAAGCCCCAGAGGCAGGATCGGATCTGGAGAGATCTGAACCCGCTCTGCAGATATGACCAGGGAGTATTGGCTCCTAGAGGTCTCTTGCTCTGACTGAGCAGAAACACTCAGGGCAGATGTCAGAACTGAGGAACCAATGGGTCTAGGATCAGAGACAGACACAAGCTGGGCATCCAAATCTTCTGACTTTGAAACCAGGGGATGGATCGGACGAGGAGCAGGCACTGATGGCGAGGACTTCATCGGTTCTGATTCCTTTGGGTTCGGATCCAATAACAACTTGGCCAAGGCTGGTGTCTTTAGAAGCCTTTGCATTTTCAGTACCCTATCCACATCATCGTCAGATAAACTCCTGGTAGACCGAGTAGAAAGGGTTGGAGGCCTTGACTTGCTCAAGAATGGAGAAGGGAGCTGAGAAGGTATTGGTTCCAATGACGGAGAATGGCTCCTATATCTAAATTCAGTGGGAGTTGAAGAGGTCAGACCCGAGGGTTCCAGCTCCAACAAACTCTTGAATCTGGACACAACTGTCTGCTCCGAAGGTTCTGTTGGAGCAGACAATCTTGGACCTTTTTGTTTCAGCTCCGAAGAAGACTTCAGAGCCAAAGAAGAATGTTTTTGTGACTTGTCAGAGTTTGAAGAGGTTGTGGACTCTGGAGAGATCGCCTCAGAAAAAGAGTTTTCAGCAGTCTCCTTAAAACCAGCTTATTTTTACACTCTATAAGAGCCCTTTGTTTAAAAGGCAGATGGAGCGTGACTCTTGAAGATGAAGAGGTCTCAAGCAGTGCACACAAAGTGTGTAAATCAATGAGGAGTTCACATTTTTTGAAACCAAGAGGTTTCCCTTTTTGCTTCTGAGACATTATTCTGAGAAGAAACTAAGTTAAGTGAAAAATACAACAAGGCACACAGACACACATGCCAGGAATGTCCTCTAACTTAAACGGATGGAAGGCATGCAGGAAAAAACAGAAGTAATTCTTTTTTTTTCAAAAATAAAACAGAGAAGAAATGATCCCCTAACTCAAACAGATGATAAAGAAAGGGGAAGGGGGCAATAGATAAGGATAAATGTCCTCTAATTTGAACAGACGTTAGTAGGGAAAGGGAATCAGTGCTTACTCTTTAAAAATTGAAAAATAATGGTAAGGGATACACTCAAAAATAGAGAAAAAATATCTCTAAACTAACGTTAAACTAATAAAGAGAAAAACTAAGTATGTAAAAAGTATTATTTGAAAAGAAAAAAGGCACTTAGCCCAGAACTTGCTGCAGAATCACATCTTTATCAGAGCAACAAACGAGATCTGAGGGAGTTAGGGAAGGGCATTATGGGTAAGGTTGAATGTCCACAAGCTTGGCTGAAGGCCTTGAGCTATTGTAAAAGTCCAAGACGGAACCAAAGGATCGGACCCGACCCATCAGTGAGAATAAAGGCGACATTGACAGCATCACGTTGAAAGTTATGTAGTCACCATAATGATAGATCTGTGCTGTCTGTTTCCATCCTTTCTTCAATAGATGGGTCTCTGTTCCAAGCTCAGATCCATCCATGGCCACTTCCAAGCTTAGGATCTTGTGATCAGGCTCTTCCTCTACCCATAAACCCTGTAAATAGAATAAGCTATCTCAGATCAAGTTTGCCTGTCCAAAGAGAAGGCAATGTAAATTATTATATCTATATATCTATATATATATATATATATCTATATATCTATATATATATATATATATATATATATATATATATATATATACACACACATATTTGTAAGTGATCTTAAAGGAGAGAATGAGTCAAATTGTGGTAACCTGTATGAGGCAAACGAGTCAGAAAAAGACAATGCATTCAGGAGCCAGTGTTAGATCAGTTAGGTCCATCATCACAGAATGGGATTAGTTGTTACCATACTATATTGCTACCTAAACATAATAAGGAGGAGGCAGGTGGGAGGGAAACTAAAGAAAGCATGAAAAACAGATAACACAGAACTATTGCTATGGTGAGCACACAACTTTCTTATCTGATGTTGTCTTTTCCATTGGTTCCTCAACAGATGGGTCAGAGTCACCAGCTAAATTTGTACCTGGGCGGTCTCATGTAAGGATATTCCAAAGCGCAGCTCTACCAAAAGAGGCTCCATGTCTAGACTGCATATCCAATTTGTAATGGCAGGTGAAGGTAGGAACCTTGGATCAGGTAGTTGCAGCACATATATCATCAATTGGAACACTGATGAAAAAGGCTGTAGATGAAGCCACTGATTTGGTAGAGTGTGCTTTCTGAGTGGAAAGGAGAGGAATTACTTTTTTCTAGTAAACAAATGAAATAAACTGAGATAACCATTGAGAAAGAGTAACTTTGGGCACAGCTTTGCCTAATTTAGCATTAAGAAGTACAGAAAAAACTGGTTAGATGTTCTGAAGGACTTAGTACAGTATAATTAAAAATGTAACTGGTGATGAACATCAAGCAAATGCAGGGTATATCTGCCCTTGTTTGAGAAACTCTGGAAGAAAACTGGAAGATTTATGGACTGATTAATGGATGATTCCAATGTCACCTTAGGAAGGAAAGAAAGACTGGTTTTAAGAGATATTCTGTCCTTATGAAAAATTAAATATGAAATAGGGAGGCTTTGAGGATAATGCATGCAGTTCTGAAATTCTCTTGGTAGAAGTGACAGCCACCAGGAATAAGGTCTTTTGGGATAAAAACTTACAATCCACTTATGCACCTGGTTCAAAAGCAGGACTAATCATAGCCTGTAAAAGAATGGTAATATTCCATGGGGGGACTGGATCTCTAACTGGAGGCTGGAGTAAGAAAGTACCTCGAAGAAATGCCTTCAACAATCTAAGGGAAGCTATGGGAGTATGGATCTCTTCTAAGTGAAATGAGAAAATTGCAGCTAACTGAACTTTAGTAGTGGAATAGCTGGCACCACTTTGAAAAAGATGTGTGAGAAAGTCCAAAATAGATGGAAGGGGAGCTGAAAAAGGATCATTATTATTCTCTACAGCCTAAATAAGAAACCTTTTCCATTTACTTCTCGTCTTAGTGGAACGTTTCTAAGAGGGAAGCAAAATGTGTACAACTGGAGATGACAACAGGATTGTCAAACCATCATTGGAATTGGAGAAACCATGTGGTTAGCTTGAGAGATTGAATGTTCAGGTGAGGCAGTCCCAATGGATAAGAAAGTAAATCTGGGTCTGAGCCCAGAACCCACAGTGGGTGAATTAGATGAGGCAAGAGGAAGGGAAACCACACCTGTTGAGGCCAAGACCCAGAGGACAGAGATGTGTTAGACCATTCTACGGTGACTCCACCAACTTGCTGCATTTGGTGTTGTGGGGAGTGGCAAAAAGATCACAACAAGGTCGGTACCAACAGCTGAAAATCTGTTCTGTTACTGATAGGTTGAAGGGCCACTCATGAAGGACTAGGCTGGATCTGCTCAACTTGTCTGCCAATATGTTGGATTTCCCTGAGATATGTGTTGCAATTAGAAAGCAGTGAGAAGATATTGCCCACTGCCACATTCTCATGGTCTCTTGACACACAGGATAAGATCTGTTTTTTCTCTGTTGATATACCAGACAACTGGCATCTTGTTAGTCTATATGGAGATCACACCTAAGGGGAGAGAGTCTTTCAGCACTAGGAGGACTGCTCTCAATTCCACGATACTGATGTGAGGACTGGCCCTTATCTGAGATGATGTGTCTTGGACTGTCTTTCCAAGACAATGTTGCCCCCAAGTGGGAAGCATCTGTGGTCACTGTGACTTGGGGAAAGAGCAGAATGAAAGGTCATCCCTGGTAACAAGTGGAGACTCTAGCCACCATTGGACATGTATTTTGCAGGTGTCTGTCAGACTCCCTGGAAATGATAAAGGTTGGTCTCTGATTGACCACTGAACTGCCATGGCCCACAGAAGGATTCACATGTAAAATCTAGTCAGTGGCACTAACGTGATCAAAACACCCACGAAACCTAAGAGATAAAGGACTTGTCTTGCTGGTGTCTTTTGGTAAGACAGAAGCTCTAGGGCTTGCTGTTGAAGTGATGAGATTCTTGAAGGAGGAATCTTCACTGTCTGAGGTCTTGTGTCCAAAACTTGCTCTGATAAACTCCAGAGACTGAACTTTTTGTAACTTAGACTTTTCTATGGTCACTGTGATTCTTAAGTCTGTACAGAGTTGGAGCAAGGAGTTCCTGACTTGAACAAGTAGATTATTTCGTAGGAGCAATGCAGAGCCACTCATCCAGGTATAGAAATATTTGGATACTCTGCAGTCAAAGATGAGTTGCTACCACTGCCATACACCTGGTGAACATCCGGGGGCTGTGGTGAATCTGAAGGGCAGTACTGTGAATTAGAGTTGACTGGCTCCCAGCCAGAAGTGAAGATACTTTTTGGATCACCTGTCTATCTTTATATGGTAGTTCGCATCCTGAAGATCTATCAAGTGCATCCAATCATCCTTAGTAATAGAAGAATGGACTGAACCATGACCATCTGGAATTTTGTTTCACAAACTTGTTTAGTCAACTTAGATCCCAAACTGGTCTTAGGTCCCAGTTTTTCTTCGACAATAAAAAGAATATTGACTAAACTTGGGATCCTTTCTAGTGTGGTGGGACCTTTTGGATTACTCAATTTCTTAGTAGCTTCTCTATTTCTGAAGTGGCCGCTTCCCTTTGTGAGGGTAGGACATTTGGAATTCTTTTCTGAAGTGATGGTGGGGATGGAAAGGTATGATGGATCTTCTTGTTACTATCTTCTGCACTTATCTTTCTTGAGTGAGGATCATCCAGGTTGTTGGGCACAGAGATAAGCACCCCCCCCTGAATGCCTCGAGTATGACAGTTAGGGAAACATTCAGAAGTGCTGCAAAGACTTCTCTGAGAAAGGTGCCCTAATGCCATGATTTAGTGGACCACGTCTGCCTGTAGGGTGATGTCCGTTATTGGAAGTTTCCCCCTCTGCCTCAGAAGCTCTTTCTTCAGAAGTATTTGATGCAAACCCCTGGGACTTATGAAACCACATCTTTTTAACTCCCTTCAGATTTCTGAAGAAGGTCTGTTGATGTGTTAAGAATTTAATCCCTACAACAGAAAGAGATTTGCCATTCTTCTCACTTCTGCTGATTCTTTGACTTTAGGACCAAACAAGGTTGAGCCATCATAACGGATATTGATGAAGGATGTCTTGAAATGTTCCACAAAGCCATAAAGCCGCATTCAGGTATGCCTTCTAATGGAAATGCCTGTACCAGCTGCTCTAGATGTACAATCTGCAGCAACAGGGACTAGGCACACAGAGACATTGGAAAGGGATTGTAGAGTAGCCAATTGTGAATCTATAGGTTTTCTTTGATCAACAGACAGGGTCTCAAAGATTTGGTGTTCTCCTTGGTCAAATCTCTCTGGAAGCAGCTGATATGTGTCACATAATTTAATGCTCTCACTAAAAAGGTAGATAACACACATACATGCTTCTCAAATCTGTTCAATGTAAATGACTCTCTGTAGGGTGAATGGATGGAGGAGCTATCTTTCTCCAGCTCTTTCTTAGTGGCTGCTGCCACTACCATGGAATGTACAGGAGGACCCTTGCACCCATGCAGTCTATCGTCAGGTGCAACCAAAAATGATCAGGCTTCCTGGGAACAGGTTCAGCCATGACCAGTTCCTTCCATTCCCACACAGAAATTATGACTACCATATGTTTGGCTGGGGGGGGGGACCTCCCAAGAATAGACGGGCCCGAACCAAAAGCTTTGAAGAACACTGACGCCTGTGGAGAAGGGTCTAGGGAGGACCACCCCCTTCTGACTAAGAAGTTTCAGAATCTCCCTGAACAAGATGTCCACAAGGGGGATCTACGGGAACCTTCTCCTTTGAAGTCAGTGGTAGGAGACTCCTCAGAGGAATCTAAGTGCCTCCTCTTGCACTTATGCTTCCACGGGACCTCTGCAGTGGGAGGTTCAGGTCGGGACTCAGAAACAGAGATGGATTCTCTGCGGAGAATAGGCTTAAAACTTTCCAGACAAGACAGAACAGGAAAGGCATGCCTCAGACCCTGGGAGATCCTATGGGGATGGGTAGGATCTGGTTAGACCTTTCTCGCTCTCTTGACAGGGAGAGGACTGTCTTGAAAACCTCAAGCATCTAGTCAGAGATGGATCCGGAGAGCCCCACCTGTGCAGCCAGTACCCCTGAAGGTGGTTAAATCTGGATGCTGTCTGGCTTAGATCCTAGACTAATGCCAAAGCTGAAGTATCCAGAGCCGATGCTCCTAAAAGGGGAAAAGGATCCGAAGATTTTGGATACAATCCCAACCTGAGTCTACGCTGACAGTCGGGTTCCAAGCATGCCGGTGCCAACTTTGTCAGAGAATTCATCGGACTTGAGGAAGAAAGAAGCTTCAGCTCCAGTGCAGACCTGCCCTAGTTAAAAGATGGATCCAAGGATTCCAATCATAGAAGATGGAGTGGAAAAAGAGCTATCAAGTTTCAAGGGGAGAGACATGCCTTCCAGATATGGCAGTGATCAGTGCTGGGAAAATCCCCAATTGAATCTAGGTCCAAAGGAAATGTCACATCATCCCTCCAAGTCCACTTCTGTGAGGCTCAGGGTGGAACTAACTGACCTTAGGGAAGATGTACAGGAAGGAGACCACATTCGGCATCTAGGCATATCCTGAAGAACTAGAAATCAGTGCCAGGAGTCACAGATCCTGGGGAAAATCTTGGTGATGTAGTGGATCCAATGTTTATCAGATCTGAAAGCAGCTCTGGCTCCAAAGCTTGGAAATTTTGGCTGGGGGGCTGAAGCTGATGAAGTTGTTGGGTCCAAAAAAAATATTTTTCAAAGACTTAGAATTATCCTTTTCTGTCTCTCTTTCTTTTCAGTCTTTTTTGAAGAAGAAGAAGGGGGAGGAGTGGAGCCACTGACTTCCCTGAAGCTGAAGAAGGCTTCTCTCCTGATGGCTGAAGAAGACTCACTAGGTAAGAGGACTTGAGACAGTATACACATTTTCCATGTAAGTCTGAGTTTGGTAACTTGTGGGGGCAAGCAATACTTTTTTTAAAACCCAAAGTTTTGTCCGATATAATGTTGAAGGAGAGATCAAAGTACCTGGGTGGGATATATATATATATATATATATATATATATATATATATATATACACACACACACATATATATATATATATATATATATATATATATATATATATATATATATATATATATATATATACACACATATATATATATATATATATATATATATATAT
Organism: Protopterus annectens; assembly: GCF_019279795.1. NCBI lineage: Eukaryota > Metazoa > Chordata > Ceratodontiformes > Protopteridae > Protopterus > Protopterus annectens. The sequence continues at coordinate 1,017,377,502 of NC_056732.1, read as the reverse complement.
ATATATATATATATATATAGGGTCTATATTAGAACATTGAAAGTTTAACAGTTCGAATCACTAAAGGTCGACCTTTATTGATCGAACTATTAAAACATTGAAAGATCATAAAAATAAATTCAAAAAAAAAAAAAAAAAAAAGAAAAAGTAAAGAATGCAGGCAGAGGGGCAAGCCCCTGCACCCCACACACCCTGCTACTTAAATATACCAACTCCGAGACCACACTGCATTGCAGTAAATGGAAATCTCCCCTTATGGAGATTTCTGTTTCCACGTTCCATATTCTCAGCGTTCGCTACTGTCGTGTCAACAATATCAGATTTGATATTGTCATCTTTCGACAATGTAATATAGACCCTATATATATATATATATATATATATATATATATATATATATATATATATATATATATATATACACACACACACACACACACACATATATATATATATATATATATATATATATATATACACACATACACAGACACATCTGCATATATATATATATATATATATATATATATATATATATGTATGTATATAATTTTTTTACATATATTATATTAGAGTATTGCAAAGGTAAAGAAAAAGAAGTTATGTACTTAGCATAATGTTCCATCTGTGGTAAGTACATAACTTTTTTTTATCTGATGTTTCATTTTCATTTGTTCCTCAACCTTTGGGACAGAGTCCCAACAACCTAGAGTGGTCCTCATGGAAGGATATTCCGAAGCACTGTAGAGCCAAAAGCAGCCCTATTACTGGAAATAATGTCTAGTTTATAATGTGTAATAAATGTATGAGAATTTGACCAAGAAGCAGCTGTACAAATGTGAATTGATATTCTTGAGCAAAAGGGCTGAGATGTTGCCATGGATCTCATAGAATGAGTTTTGGTACATCCAGACAAAGGCACACCTTTCAAAGAATAAATAAAGGAAATGCAATCTCGTAGCCATTTAACCAGTGTGTGTTTGGCAACTGCTGCCCCTTTTCTAACCTCTGAGAAATATATGAACAGTTGATCAGATTTTCTGAAAGATTTTGTCCTGTCCAGATAAAAATGCAAATGCCTATGGGCATCAAGGAGATGCAGCGTGTATTCTCCTTTGTTTTGAAAACTGGGAAAGAAAACTGGTAGGTTAATGGACTGATTGATAATGTTTTCTGTAGCAACTTTAGGTAAAAAAAGATGGACTGGTCCGCAAAGATACTCTGTCTTTATGGAAGATTAACTAAAGAGGCTTAGAAGAGAGGGCCTGCAGTTCAGAAACTCTTTTTGCTGAAGTAGAGGGCTTGCAGTCCAGAAACTCTTTTTGCTGAAGTAATGGCTACTAAAAAAGCTGTTTTCCAGGAATGAAACTTCAAATCTACCTTAGCAACAGGCTCAAAAGGGGAAGAACTAATGCCTATAAAATCAAAGTTAGGTCTCAAGGAGGAGTTGGATATTTGATTGGGGGATGAAGTAAAAAGGTACCTCTGAGAAAAGCCTTGCCTAGTTTTGATGAAGCTAGAGAGGAAGAGTTTTCTCCAATGTGAAAATTTGAAATAGCTGCCAAATGAGCTTTTACAGTGGAAAAGATGGCTCCATTTTGGAAGAGGAGGGCAAGGAAATTCAATACTACTGAGACAGGAGCTGTAAAGGGATCTATTAGCTTCTGTTGAGCCCAGATAAAGAATCTTTTCCATTTACTCTTGTAGATTTTCCTGACATATATTTTGTGTGAAGAAATCAGAATCTTTTGGACTGGAGATGAAATCCTGGAATGTCTAGCCATCATTGGAATTGGAGAAGCCATGTGGTCAATTTTAGGCCTTGAAGATCTGGGTGAGTCAGGCCTGAGGGATGGGATAGTAGATCTGGAAGTGGTTCCAGTGTCCAGGGAGGGCAAATCAGGTGAGACCAAAGGAAGGTGAACCAGACTTGGTGAGGCCAAAAGGGAGCAATGAGGATTACTTTGCCCTTCAACCAGTGTGCTTTCTGAAGAAATTTGTGAATCAGGAGTAAAGGAGGAAATACATAAAAGTAGACCGGGGGGGGGGTGGCAAGCATGGACTAGAGTATCCCTTGGTGACTGTCCCTGAGTGGGGATCAAGGCAAAACCTGCTGCACTTGTTGTTGAGGTGGGACACAAAGAGATTGCAGCAAGGTTGACCCCATTTGAGGAAGATCATATTTGCCCTAACTGATTTCCTCCTTGCTTGTTCATATACCACACTATGGACATACTGTCTGTCTGGATCACAATAGTCCCTACAGGGAGAAAGCTGTGTAGTGCTTCCAATGCTAGAAGGAGCACTCTCATCTCTAGAACTTTGATATGCAAGTTTGTCTCTTGAGAAGTCCACGTGCCTTGGACCATCTGTCCCAGACCCCCCCCCCCAAATCTGGGAGGCATCCTTGGTTAGCATGGCATTTGGCAGGGGAAGAACAAATGGGCATCCTTGGTTGACTTCTGAGGAATGAAGTCACCAATGGAGAGAATCTTTGCATATACATGATAGCTTGACCGGTTGGTTCAGTGGGTGATGGTGTAAAGACCACTGGACTGATAACGTCAACTTTAAGATTCTCATGTGCAAGCTTGCTGTAGCTAATAGAGTTATTGTGGCAGCCATCGAGCTTGATGCCCTGAGCAATAATTTTGCTGGAGGGTCCGGAATTGCTAGAATCTGTGAGATATGCAGCCTCAAGGTCAACATGCTGTCTGGAGGTAGGTAGGTCATATTTTTGGTTGCGTCCAAATGTGCTCCAATAAAGTCTATCAGTTGAACAGGTAGTAACTGTGATTTTTACATGTTGACCATTATGCCAAGAGTGGGAGCTAGTTGCATCAGGTAGTCCTTGGCTTGGATGAGTAGATGCCTGGTCGAAACGGTTAGAAGCCAGTCATCCAGATAAGGAAGCACATGGAATCCCTGCAGTCTGAGATGAGCTGCAACTACCACCATGCATTTGGTGAACACCCTGGGAACTATGGTGAGACCAAATGGGAGCACTCGGAATTGGTAATGACTGGCTCCAAGCTTGAAGTGAAGATACCGTCTGGAGCAGCCATCCATTTTAATATAGTAGCACACAACCTTCAGTTCTATCGAGCACACCTAGTCATCCATCTTCAGAAGACGCAAGATGGATTGGATAATGACCATCCTGAACTTTGAGTTCTTCACTGATTTGGTCAGAGATGTTAGATCCAAAATTGGCCTTAGGTCCTGTCTTCTTTTATTACTAAAAAGAACCTTGAATAGGTGCCTGATTCAAGTTGGTCGGGAAGGACTTCCTGGATGACTCTTTTTTGGAGCAGCTTTGAAATTTCTACACCTGCTGCCTCACTATAATTTGGTGGCACATCAGGAAGGTAAGTCTTTGGTTTGGGGAGATTTAAAAAGAGAATGGAGTATCCTCTAGATAAGATCCTTTGCACCCACTGGTCATTTGTGATGGCTATTCAGGCTTCTGGGTGCAAGATTAAGCACCCCCGACTGCCTCCAGAGAAGGGCAGTTGAGCAACCTTTCATGGGCGCTGAAAAAGTTTGTCTGAAAAGGAATCTTGAGACCCTTGATTTTACAGACCTCCCCTCTGCCCTGAGGGCAGAGTCTACCACTATAATTGCTTCCCCCTCTGCCCCTTGGGGAAAAGTCTCCCTGAGATTCCTAAAAAGGACCTTGAGACTTCTTGAACCACAGTTTTATTTCCACCACACGGATTCCTGGAGAAGGATCTTTGTAGTGTAGAAAAACAGATTCCAATGGCAGACAAGGTATTTCCATCTTTCTTGCTATGGGAGAGTTTGTGTCTCTGACTGTGGGACCAAATACTGAAGAACCATAAAAGACTGTGCTGAAAAATAGTGCCTTGAAAGGTTCTGCAAAGACACACAACCAGGCATGGCGCCTAATGGCAATGCCGGAACTGGTGGCCCTTGACGTGCCTTCTGTAGCATGGGAAATCAATTTTATGGACAAGTTGGATATCGACTGAAGAGTTTCCATTCTGAAGGAAAATATTTTCTGTTCCTCATCAGACATGGACTCAGGGACTGAGCTAGGCAGTTTCCTGATTAAGTCCCTCTGTAGCCTGGTAAAGTGAGATAAGTAGTTTAGTGCTTGCAAAGCAAATGTAGCTGAAGCGTAAATCCTCTTTCCAAATCTGTATGAAACCTGAGACTCTCTGTTAGTGGGGTGGACAGTGGAGCTTTTCTGAGCCAACTCCTTTCTGGTGGCTCCCACAACAATCAGGGCATCTACTGGGATCACTTTGGTCCGGTGCAATCTGTCTATCTGCCTATTTAGGTATGGACTCAACAGTGTCTTGTTCCTTTTATGCCCTGGTAGATACTAAGTCAGTAAGTGGATCCACAGGGGGGACACCCGGTATGTAGATGGGCTGGTGCCAAAAGCTTCCAAAAGCACTGTCTTCTGTGGATTAGGGCTTTGGGAGGGCCATCCACCTTTTTGATGGAGGATCTCTAAGATGTATGCAAAGGAGACATCATCAGGTGGAGATCTAGAGGACCACCCCCCTTTTCCTCAAAGTCAGTGTCAGTAGTGACTGATTCCAGAGGGGAATCCAAATGTCTCCTTTTACACTTCTTTTTCCGCAGGACCTCCCTATGGGATCCTCCAAGGGATTATCAGAAGAAATTTGGGGTCCAACAGCTGGAAAATGTTGGAAGCTTTCCAAGACCAGCTGTCCCAGTGGTAGATGTGAGGTCTCAGGCACAGATTCCATGGAGGTGGGGATCAGATCTGACAGTGAGAGAACTGGAAGTCCCCTAGGGTGAGAGAGGACCCTCTCCACCACCTCAAAGGCAGCTGGACTATGAGGACCCGAGAGTTGTCCCTCTGGAGCCAAAGCTGTTGGTGCAGACTTCTCCAGTGCCCCCGCAATCCTCCACTCCGAAGGGGGAGTTGGTGCCAAGCTATCAAACATTGAAGCTCCAAGGGAAAGTGACAGCTCTGAAAACTTTGAAGTCAAAGTAAGCCCCCCTGGACTTAACATCTAACATTCAGCTCTGAGATGCACTGGGCCCCGATGTTGTCGGAGCTGAGCACATCGGACTCGACGTAGTAACTACTACCGGTATGGATCAGACCTCTCAGTTCTCAGGGCCTTTGGATCTGATGACTCCAAAGCAGGAGGTCGGATTGGAGAATGAGCTACAGGACGGAAGGGAGAAAGTCTGATCATGGATCTGGAAGGGATGGAGCTGGCAAAACCTCCATCTTGATCTGTGTCTTGAGAAACTGTCTAATCAATCTATCCACTTCATGTTCGGACAAGCTCCAGGAAGACCTGACAAAAGAGGAAGCTGATGGTGGCCTGGACACACTTTTGGGAGAGGTCTCCTTGACAGGACACCTCTGTGCCAAGACACCTGGCTCTGAAGTGACAGGAGGAGCATGGGGGGGAGGGCTGAAGGAGGCGAGACCAGGACTGTCAGATCCAAGGTTTTCAAAGCCTTTTTTGGTGTCTTGGAGGAGGAGGGGAATGTTTTCTATGTTCCCTGGCTTCCTTATGTTTCTTGACAGGAGTTTGAGCCCCTGAAGTGGAAGGTACAGAAGGAGCAAGAGAAGAAAGCAAGCCCTTTAAAACAAGCTTGTTCCTATGGTCCGATAGCAACAGCGGATTGAACTCCTCACAAATTTCACAAGAACTGATCAGGCGCGCTGGGCCTAGACAGTAAACGCACTCCCTGTGGGCATCAGATAAGGGAATCTTGTGCCCACAGGAAGTCCATTTTTTAAAACCCAATGGTTTATCAGACTTCTCAGCCATGATAAACCAACAAAGGAAAAATCTTCCTACTTAGGAGAGAAAAGAGCAGGAGAAGGAAGGAAGGACCGAATGGAAGAAACCATGGGAAAATCTAGCTACACAAAAAAAAACTATTTTTCTTTTTTTTTAATATATGAATTAAGAGATAGAGGCAAAAATGGGAGGACAGGTATAGATAACAGATCAAGAAAAACACGGCTCAAGGCTGACTTAGGGTTTTGGCAAAATACTTTTGGCTGGAGCTCTAGAGCAGTGAACTGCTTTTTGGACGAGCGGCAAACAAGATCTGAGTTAATCTGGGGGAATGAGGCATTACGGGATGGAGAAGATGAGCTCGAACTTTGAATCCTGAGCTTGTACGTGGCTGAGTCGGATCCAAGAGTCAGATCTGAAATGCACAGGTTGAGGAACAAATGAAAATGACATCAGATCAAAGGTTAATTGTTAGAAAAATATGTAATAGTAATATGCATGCTTAGCCTTAGTGCATTTAGTGCATTCGAGATTTAAAAGGGTTAATACATTTATTCTGTTCACACTGCATGAATCTGCACAGCCATTAGAAACTTAACAAGAAGCATTCTATTTTCTGCTAATGTCAGCAAATAACAAAAGAAGTAATTCATTTCCACTAATGTCATGAAAATTAACAAAGGGATATTGATTTCTGCTTATGCCATGAAAAAACATGCAGCTGCTAGAAGCTATTGATAAAGAAAACAATAGATGCTTGAAAGTTTAAACCGTAGTCAGCATTACTTGTACTAAAGCTAGAAATGTACCTTGAATCTAGGTAAAATGTAACACATGTATTAGAACAGTACAATAGAAGAACTGAAATGCTGAAATGGACTAACATAAACCCAAGGCCAGGTTGTTTTTCTCAAAATGTTTTGCAGAATGACAGATATTTTTAAACTTGGTCAGCAATAAGTCTAGAAACATTTTCTGTAGAACATACAGAAAGTTGTGTCTAACTACGTCTGCAATAGAATGTAACATTTTCTGTGTGACAGGAAGAGAACTGTATAAGTATAACCTACTAATAATTAATCATTCAGACAAACCTTGTACATACATGCTTTGTCTCCTTGCTGCAAGTAATAAAGGGTGCCTTGCTTGAACCTAACGTGAATTGGTCTTTGAAGTTTTTTCTTTGACAGATTGGTCCTTCGGACCGGAACCCTCTCTTCACCTCGGATCAGACGGGCCAGGTGGTTGAAACCGTACGGGGAAGAAACCAAATCGGTTCTTCTTATCTGAAAAGCCCTCTGACTGAATTGTCGTTCAAAAGAGGCCAGCCACTTTCTGATCTGTGACTGAAGGACGGGTCACCGCGAATTGGTGATCAATCACGTGGGCTCAGGTAAGCTGAATCGACTTTTTTCTGTTTTCTGTTTTAGATCAGGGACTAGATGTGTATTGTTTTTGTTAGACTGTATTTTTCTTACAAGTCAGGGACAAAAAAGATTACTGTCTTGTCATAGATCAGGAGAAACAGAATAAAGTAGGCAGTCATTCTGAAGAGACTATAACAAAATCCGTGGTATCACGTTAAAAAATAAGAGACGTTATGTAACAATCAAAGGGTAGAACAAAATGGGTAATAATTGCACAAAAAGACCCCAAAATCCGCCGTTAACAGAAGACGCAAAATACATGCAGTCGCAGCGCGCCGACAATATTAAATATTATTCAAAATGGGTTCATAAGTATGAATTTGACTGAAAATTAGAAAAATCCTCACTTATCAAACTTGTCAAACAGCTCAAAACCGATTCCAAAGGTCGGGTAAAAAAACAACGTAAATTAGGAATTCCTCACGCACACAGGTGGATTGAGGAAGTAAACCGTAGGGAACAAAAGAACAAAAATTCAAAAGCAATGTTTTTAGACAAGGAGGACAATAACTTAGTAATAGCATCAGCACCTCCGCCTCCCTTACCGGAATATGAAGTGAGTGAACAGGTTAGTCCACCCCCACAATATCCTGTGGTCACTGAAGATAGAGATATTATGAAAATAAAACTGTTTATTAGAGATCCCATCGAGACCAGGTCTCGAACAAAGGCAGGTAACTCAAATGAAGGCATCGAGTTATGGCAAATGGTTAAGAATTCATGATCTATAAGTGAAGGAGAAGAAATATGTCCACTTATAGAAGTACCCAACCCTCAGGCAGGACAGGACAATCAGGACCCAACTATTTTAGTGTATAGACCTTGGACTCTGGAAGACATCTGGAAAGCCACTGAGGGAATCCCCCATCCAAAAGTTAATTTTAGAAAATTCTCTGAAGATTTACAAGGAATGAGGCTGAGTTATAACTTAAATGGAGAAGAAGGCAGTCAATTTTCAAGGGTTAAGAAACTTTGTAGCAGAGAGGAAGATATTGTTAAGGAGGCCTCGACTCTATATGATCTTTTTGTGAGCAGAGGATATGATATAGAAATGATTGAATGTATTAAACACAAAATATTGGGTGATGTCATACCCAATGATGTACCCCCTATACATAGATCAATAACTCGAGTGAACTCACATTATAGTAGGAAAAGCCCCATTTCTAGTGGTCTTGTTAGATTTTTGATCACATATACTAGTGATATCAACAGAATACAGAAGGTTGTTCGTGACAACTGGCACTTGCTAGTCATGGATCCTATAACTAGTAGATTTATAGGGGAACACCCTAGCTTTACATATAAGAATAGTAAGAATTTGAAAAGGATGCTCTGCATAGATGCTCATACCTCTTTAGAGACTTGTATGAATTCCACAGTTGTTTCATACAAACAAGGCACTTATCCATGCTATAATTGCAAAAGATGCAGTTTTATCACGAAAGAACAGCCATTTAAACATCCAACCAGGGATTATGTTTTTATACCGCACTTTTATGCTAACTGTAATTCAACCAATGTTATATATCTTGCTACATGCATCAAATGCACAACGTTCTATGTAGGCTTAACCAAAAGGAAACTACATGAACGGATATACAATCACCTCTACGATATTAGAAAGAAGGTAGAAACTAATGCACTTGCAAAACATGTAATAGAACATCCATCACATTGTTTTACCTTTAGGGTTTTGCAATTGGTGATTAATAATAATAGAGGAGGAAACAAGGATAACACCTTAGCTACTGCGGAACTGCAATGGATTCTGAAATTAGGAGCTCATTTAACACCAGGGGCTAATAGCTCCATATCTCTAAAGCCAGTGTTGTTGTCTCGATGAGAATGTAATGTTTAAACTTTCGTTGTCATCACTCAGGCATCAACGATGAGAGAAATGTAGATAAATGTATCTTGAGCTATCATTTATGGGCTCTTAAATAATTTTTGATCATGAATAATTTTTGACTACAATTAACATGCTACAGTTGTTAATGTTTTATATATAGATATATTTTTTATTTTTATTTTTAATATTTTTTGATACAATGCCTTTAGATTATAGTCAAAATATGTTAGGTTATGCTAAACAGAGTTGCTACACAACATGTATAGCAGTCATTTATTTATTGTTAGATATTTATTGTTTCATGAGATACATATACACATCAAAATTCCTTTGGGCAGTTTCAACTAGGTATATGCTCTATGTCTTATATATATATTTTTATATACATCTTTTTTGTTTTTGAATGTTTTTGAATGTTTAGGATGCATATTTAGTTATATATCTTTATTTGATATTTGTTTGAATTTTTCATCTATGACCTCAGAGAGCTGTTTGTTTGAGCCTTTTCTGATAGCTGAATTAGCCCTTCAGATAAGATTTTTTATATATAGCATGTTATGTTTTAGTTGTGTTTTAGAAGTCTTGGGAGGAATTTGATAGTATATCTAGTTTATGATCCGTTTACGTGACAGGATGCCATATGGATTATTGTTTATATTCAATAAGAGATATCACATGTTCGTAAGAGGATGATGAGCATGGAAGTTCACATTACATATATAGGTATATATATGTCTGAATTATTGGTGTTTATATAATAAACACTTAATATTTAGTGTTCTAGATAGATAGGGTCTATAGCAGAGACGTTTTATTGACATCCCATCTATAGCTTACAATGAAAATAATGGCAGACACTAGATATATCTACTGTCGCTTTAAATTATATCTGAACCTGGCAGCCATAACGTTATGGCGTCAGAGCGTTATACAGTGATGTTAGGTTTGAACTTTCTGTTTTGCATTGGCTTGTTCAGTGAATTGGATTTAGCTGAGCGTAAGTAATTTGACATCTAATACTTATAACAAGACTTCATAGTTATATACACGACATGATGCATTTGTATTTTTTGTTACCATATTGACGTGATTTGCTAAATGCAACCGTGTAGGTTGGTTTCAGACTTTAGAGTTGTATACGATCGTTAAGAGGACTGAGACCTGTGTTGCTTTAGATGTATGATAATAAATGTTACAAATATACATCTTTTGTGGTTAGGATTTACCCACAGCAACAATGATGCGTTCGAATGTCTCGATTGTTTTTGATTATAATATATTGTGATATGTTTGATCTGCCAATAGTTCATATAAATATGGTTTGAGTTTGCTGTCTTAATGTTTATAAACATGGTATTTTTTATTAATGGTTCTAAGAGTTGACTGTGGCTATGGCTATGATTTAACAGAATGAAATATGTACACTGATCTTTTAGCAACTATATGTACATTGAGATATCTCATGCTCAGTTTTATATAATGTCTGCTGGATGTGCTAAGCAACAGTTGCCTAGCAGCAAGTTCACTAATTGACTATTTAACTTAATTAATTTAATTAATTGAATTGAGTTCCCGCCTGGTGCGGAATATAAGCTAGATGTTTGTCACACCTAAATGAAATCTGAAGAAGCGGTTGCACCGCGAAAAGTTTTATTCTTTCTGTTCCTGTATGTGGTTTCGATTAAAGGATTTTTATTCTTACAAAGAAGAGCCATCGTTCTTTGTCTAGCACAGCTGTGGCAGTTCTGTGTGTGGTTTGGTCTGTTTGGAATTGCTTTTTGCTGATTTTATTGCCAGCGTTCTTGGCTGATAATACAGAAGTATTATAACGCATTGTCCTCAGTGGCTGGTTCACCGCTTTTGTTGTTATTGTTATTATTAAATGGAGAAGAGGTAGAAAAGGTAGTTAGACAAATTGTAGGGCCAGATTGGTATATGATTATTGGGAACTGGAATCCCCGTGACGCTGCACAAAGACCCCTCCCACATAGCAGCGCAGAATTAGACACCAGAGTAAAAGGTCTTACAGACCGCATCTCTGAAAAATGGAAACCTAGGGCAGACTGGACTTGCATTAATCAATGCATCCAACAAGAAGGTGAAACTATTGACCGGTATTATGCCAGACTATTAGAGTGTTTTAATAACCACTGTGGAATGCATGTTCCTGAAGATCAAACACAAGATTCCCCATATGAACAGCAGTTAAAGAATGCATTTTTAAAGGGCAGTATTGCACCTATAAGCAGTTTTATTACAAAACACATGGTAGATCATCGTACAAGCAGGTTACAGTCATTACTTGAATATGCTAGGCATGCCGAAAGGCATTTTAATAGCAAAAAGAAAAAGAAAGCTCAAATATTTTCTGTAGAAGATGGAGCAGAAGTTTATGTAGTACAGTCTGGGAAAAAGGGCAAGAAAAATGCACAGGGAAACAAACAATCTGATCAACGATCAGAGGACTTTGAAGGGCGAAAGAAAAGGGGAGAATGTTTTAAATGCGGTAAAAAGGGACATTTGGCAAGGGATTGCAAGAAAAATAAGAAGGCAACAATGGAAGACAAGGAGGGTGAGGACTGACTATATGGTAGTCAAAAATCACTAGAGGGGGCTAGCGAAGAAGGGACAAATGAGAATGTGATAGAGGGAGTAGAAGAAGTGCAGGAAGTTAGTGACAATGAAGAAAATGAAATATTAGACCTAGCTTTATTGAGCTTGGAGCTTTATTTAGCAGACACAAAACCAGAAGTTACACTCTTGGTAGAAGGGAGGGAAGTCAAATTCTTGTGTGACTCAGGGGCATCACAAACCCTGATACATCCCTCCAAACTACCAGAAAACACAGAGACACCTGATTACATACTGGTTAAAGCAGCTAATGGGTAGCTGTATCGGGAGCCACTCTCCCGTGACATTGAACTGATCCAGTTTCAGGATTGACACAAAAAAGCAAAATTGTTGTTTCTGCAAAATGCCCAGTAAACCTCTTGGGCAGAGACCTCATGCAGCTATTTGGTATAGCAGTAGTCCCAACCACGCAGGGTATGGAAGCACAGCGACAAATTGATACCTTTGCAGTGCAATCGGGGGGTGAAATGTTTTATTGGTACAGCCAGGACTTGGTTACGACTGGTCCAGGGACTGTAACCGAAGAGTTAATGAATGTAGCCATCAGCAAATTCCCCTCCCTTGACATTGATAAGCAACACCTGTTGCACTGTACCCTGTATTATTGTAACACACCAGGACCTGATAAGGAATATGAGCAAGAATTGTTTAAGGATCATGCAAACAGATTGATATTGCATAACCTGTACTGGGACACAGAAGGGAACAGTGTTGCCAGCTGTTCATTGCCCCAGGAGTTCTTTGCACTTTATAAATCTAATTGATTACCACATGTTAGCTTAACCAAAAACAGAAATATAGAATGGGCAGACCTAGGAGAAAAAGTCACGAGATGGGAGAAACAGACAGAACTAGAACTGTCAGAACAGGGAACACAAATACAGAAGTTAAATTGGATAACTCAGACCAACCCAGCTGTGCAATTACAGTCTGGTGAAGACAGCTGATTGACACTCCTGTTAAAGGAGGAAGAAAATGCCTTATGAAATATACCAGAGACCCTCTGGTCAACAGGAAAATCAGATGTAGGACTTATTCGTACAGCGGGACCAGTTACTATCACGCCAAAGTCAGCATTCAGACCATAAAAAAGACAGTATCCCTTAAGAAAAGATGCAGAGGCAGGGATAAAGCCTATTATAGCAGCCTTACTTAAAGGAGGGATACTAATAAAATCTCCCGATTCACCATGTAACACACCCTTGTTTCCAGTCAAAAAAGCAAATGGAGAATGGCGTATGGTCCAAGATTTACAAGCTGTAAATGATGCAGTAATACCAAGGGCACCCACGGTGCCAGACCCACACACCCTGTTGAATGATTTAAAACCTCAACAGAAGTATTTTTCTGTGGTAGACATCAGCAATGTGTTCTTTTCCATACCGATACACCCTGATAGCCAGTATTGGTTTGCATTCACATTTCAGGGGAAAAGGTATACATATACGCGACTACCACAGGGATATTGTGAAAGTCCAACAATATTCTCACAAGAAATGGCAAGCAACTTGGCAGGAGTCACCCCACCAAGAGGCAGTCAGATTTTACTTTATGTTGACGACATCTTGCTGGCAGCCCCCACCCAGCAGGATTGTAGAGAAGATACCATAGCACTTCTACAATTCTTAGCCGCTGAAGGACATAAGGTAAATAAAAGTAAACTGCAGCTTTGGAAAAAACAAGTTAAATACTTGGGATATGTAATATCCAAGGAAGGTAGAACATTAGATGAGGACAGAAAAATAGCAATTTTGCAAGCACCAAAACCCACTACCTTCCTGGGTACAACTAATTTTTGCCGGAGCTGGATTCCAAACTATGCTTTGGAATCTGCACCTCTGACTGACCTTATATATAAGAAGCCTATGGCAGCACAGGATTTGTTACAATGGACACCAGAAGCACAATCTGCTTTCTGCAAACTGAAGCAGTTAATAGCGTCCTCATTAGTTCTGGGATTGCCAAACTATCATAAACGTTTTTTCTAAACTGTAGATTGTAAGCAGAGTTACATGACATCAGTATTAACACAGCAGCATGGGGATAAGCAACGCCCCATTGCTTACTATTCATCACAACTAGACCCAGTGGCACGATCCTTACCCCACTGTGTACAAGCAGTAGTTGCAGCTGCAATGGCAGTACAGGCTTCGGCCTCAGTAGTGTTATTCCACCCTCTCACTTTGAGAGTGCCTCATGCAGTCGCGATTATTTTACTACAAGAAAAGGTGGCATATCTTTCCCCTGCTAGGCATCTTTCCTGTATGACTATATTGTTGAGCCAACCTCATATGACAATTGAACGATGCACGACTTTAAACCCTTCTACTCTGCTCCCGACCCCTGCAGACGGCACACCGCACCGCTGCCTGCAGGTAATTGAGCAAAAGACACTACCTAGAAAAGATCTCATGGATGTCCCCTTGGATGATGCCGAGGTGACATACTACATGGATGGCTCGTGCAAAAGGGGTCCTGCAGGACAGAACCTAGTAGGATATGCAGTAGTTTCTGATACTGAGATTATAGAAGCAAAACCTTTACCACACAACTTATCTGCACAGGCAGCAGAATTGATTGCCTTGACACGGGCATGTACCTTAGCAAAGGGTAAATGTGTAAACATTTTTACTGACAGCCAGTACGCTTTTTCTACTGTACATGTTTTTTGCGCAACAGTGGAAAAACCGGGGAATGATAACATCTACTGGCAAACCTATCAATCATGCACAGTTTATTTTAGATCTTTTAGAATCTATTCAGTTACCTCAGAAAGTAGCCATTTGTAAATGCACAGCTCACACCAAGCAACAAGATAGGATTTCAAAAGGTAATGCGAGAGCTGATACAGCTGCAAAACAAGCAGCTACAGAAGTATCTCTTTTAAATGAGGAATTACAACCCTCTGAGATTTTAGACTTAGAAATGTTAAAAACAATGCAGACACTCACTACGCAAGCTGAAAAACAACGATGGGTAAAACGAGGAGCAATTCTCGAAAAGGGGCTGTACATCTCTAGAGAAGGGAAACCGATACTACCATCTAATTTGTTTAGATATGCAGCTTTGTTGAGCCATGGGCAGTGCCATGTCTCAACAGGGGGGATGGTACAGCTGGTGAACCAGGTGTTCACAACGTACGGATTTACAAACTACTCTAAAAAATGTTGTTTGACTTGTCAGATTTGTAACAAACTTCATGCACAGGGGGCGTTAAAGCCCAAGCAAGGGAGTTTCCCTACACCACCATATCCGTTTCACACTATCTGTATGGACTTCATAGAATTGAATAAATGTGAAAATAAGAAGTATTGTCTTGTCATTATAGATATGTTTTCCAGATGGGTGGAAGCCTTTCCAACCAAAAATCCAGATGCAGCCACAGTGGCAAAAGTACTTGTCAAAGAAATCATCCCTAGATTCGGCATTACGGAAAGGATCTACAGTGACAATGGTACACACTTTATAAACCAAACCATACAGCAGTTAAGTAAGCATTTTGGTATTTCTTTAAAAAATCATTGTGCATACCATCCACAATCTGCAGGGCTAGTTAAAAAACATAATGGTGTATTAAAAAACAAATTGAGAAAATTGATAGCTGAGACAGGAAAAAAATGGTTATACTGTTTACCCCTGGCACTGTTGAGCATGAGAACTGTCCCTACAGCAAAAGGATTGACTCCTTTTGAAAAGTTATTTGGAAGGGCTTACTATACACCCCAGTGGAAATTTCTCATGTCATCAGACCAGGAAGCTGATTTTACACTAGCTGAATATATGAAGCAAGTCATGAATTCTAAACATCTGTTGCAGTCAAATTCTGTTTCAGATAGAAAGCAAACCGAGACATCAGAAGTGGCAGTGACACCCGGGGACTGGGTGTGGATAAAAGTTGTCAAGAAGAAGAAGAATTGGTCATCGCCAAGGTGGGAAGGTCCCTACCAGGTGCTTCTTTCGACACCCACTGCAGTCAAGATAGCAGAGTGAGCTTCGTGAATCCACCTGACGCACTGCAAACTTGTTAAGAACTTTGAACTGGACAAAAATCTTACCTCTCCATCGGGGCCCTCAGCACAAAGTCTGGCTACAAAGGGGGGTCAGATCAATAGGACTGATCTGTCTCAACCCCAGTGAAGAAACCATCAGTGCTGAAGGTCCTATTAGGGCAGAGAGTAAGAACACATGTCTGAAATAAAGATGACAAAATCCAGTAAGATCCAAATGTACCTATTCGGAAGAGTCGGAGAAAACAGGAATGCAGAACAACCGTTTCCTTGGAAGTATTGCATAACCATCCTGTTGACTGTACTAGTGACAATAATCTTTTTGTTGTGGCCATTCCTTTTCTCAGCCACACAAACTGGACTGAACAAGCGTGCAGAGTTGTACACAGAGTGGCACCCAAACTTCAACACTTACCAGGTAATCAAATATGTGTATGCTGAGACCTTCAATGTTTCGAATTGCTGGATTTTCACAGCTTTGCCAACAGCATACGGGGGGGGTTGTTGTTAACTTCAGTCCCCCTAGGAGCCAACAAGACCTGGGAAAACTTAGTCTATGATACGTCAGATATCACATCACAAGATAAAGTAGCATTGCACTTGTCTGTTCGACAGAAGGGGACTGTGTGTTTTTACAAAAATGATACAGTTCAGGCGGGTTGGAGCAATTGCAATGTGACTGTTCCCTATAGATGCTACAATAAGAATGATAACACAGGATCCTATTGCAACATGAGCTATGATTCATTTGTTGAACTGATGCATAGGACAACTGATGAAGTAAAACATAATGCTGACCTTTATAGACAACTGTCTATGATAGACAAAAAAATGTTTCATCCAGAACCAGGACATAGTAAAGTTACTACCAAAGTAGAAGACTGTTATTTTGTATGTGGTAGGAAAGCATACAAGTGGTTACCTGAGAATTGGTCCGGCAGTTGTTATTTGGGGTACCTGGTTCCGGCCATATGACACACAGCAGTTTTACCTTAAGGTAAAATTTGAAATGTTCGACGAGAAATCAAGAAGCCTGTCAATCCAGTGGGGCAAATCAATGCGGGCTGGAAAAACCATCATGCTGTTGGCTTAGGGAAAAATGGACTGTCACATATGGACTTGGGTGATACCATCATCTCGTGGGCTGGTGTACTGCCAGCATATGGAGCAACAAAATCAATCTGGGAACTGAGAAAATTGTCTAAACTTCTCGAAATAATGAGCAATGCAACCTTTTCTGCCCTAGAATTGGTGACTGATGAACTGACCGCCATGAGAACTGTAGTGCTTCAAAACCGCATGGCTCTCGACTTCACCCTAGTGGCGAGAGGAGGTACGTGCGCTTTAATCTAGGAGGAGTGCTGTTCGTATATTCCTGACCACAAACACGAGATAGACAATCATCTTGAGGTAATTCAGCAGGTGTCAGCCATGACCAAACCAGGACCAAATCCACTGACGGACTTTTTCCAGAGATTGTTTGGGGGGTGGGGCAGTATCCTGATGAACATCCTGATTGCCATCTGTGTAGGAATGATCCTACTGGTGGTATGTGTGTGCTGCTGCATCCCCTGCATGAAAAGACTGATTAAAGACTTTATAGACATGTCAGTTTCAGAAACCTTATACCAAGGTGCTGAACTTGAAGAATTGTTAAAAATCTGAAAATGCTTTCATAAGTTTAAACTGAATGACTCTCTTAACTACAAATCCTGAGTAGGAAGAGGTTAGGGGAAGAAAAACTGTTTATGCTTATCTTGAAAGTAGAATAAAAGTACTAAAAGGGGGGAAATGTTAGAAAAATATGTAATAGTAATATGCATGCTTAGTGCATTTAGTGCATTCGAGATTTAAAAGGGTTAATACATTTATTCTGTTCACACTGCATGAATCTGCACAGCCATTAGAAACTTAACAAGAAGCATTCTATTTTCTGCTAATGTCAGCAAATAACAAAAGAAGTAATTCATTTCTGCTAATGTCATGAAAATTAACAAAGGGATATTGATTTCTGCTTATGCCATGAGAAAACATGCAGCTGCTAGAAGCTATTGATAAAGAAAACAATAGATGCTTGAAAGTTTAAACCGTAGTCAGCATTACTTGTACTAAAGCTAGAAATGTACCTTGAATCTAGGTAAAATGTAACACATGTATTAGAACAGTACAATAGAAGAATTGAAATGCTGAAATGGACTAACATAAACCCAAGGCCAGGTTGTTTTTCTCAAAATGTTTTGCAGAATGACAGATATTTTTAAACTTGGTCAGCAATAAGTCTAGCAACATTTTCTGTAGAACATACAGAAAGCTGTGTCTAACTACGTCAGCAATAGAATGTAACATTTTCTGTCTGACAGGAAGAGAACTATATAAGTATAACCTACTAATCATTAATCATTCAGACAAACCTTGTGCATATATGCTTTGTCTCCTTGCTGCAAGTAATAAAGGGTGCCTTGCTTGAACCTAACGTGAATTGGTCTTTGAAGTTTTTTCTTTGACATTAATACAACTATTCAGGGAGAATTAGTAAAACAAATAGAAGGTGGAGGGAAACTACAAGATGTAAAGTTATAACTATGAAAAAGGAATAAAGAATTATTTATCTAAAATAAAAAATCATCAAAGGTCCTATACTAAATTTTCCTGAGCACCAAGACCCATTGTTCATAGGTTCATAGGTATGTACTAGGCTAATGGCCCTGGAGCCTTTACAAGCCTAGCCCCCCAAAAATTGATCAGGCACCGTTCCACCCGATGTTAGTTCATGGTGTCCATATCCAGTAGTGCAACTGGAATGATCCCTAGAGTGAACTTTGTTACCCATCCACTCGTCAAGATTTCTCTTGAAGAGGGCCAGTGAGGTGCTCTGCTTGACATGAATGGGAAGCTTATTCCAGAGTATGGGCAGTCTTTGGGAGATGAACTTGTCCCTCCAGCATGTTCTGTTAATTGTGGTAATGAGGTTATGATCTCTGGAGCATGTGGCGTGGGGGGATTGGGATTTCTTTACGTGTAGCATTTCAAGTAGGGCTGGGTCGGCCATGGCTTTATAAGTCAAGCAGAGATCACCTCTAAGTAGACGATAAAAGACTGAGAACAGCTGAAGTTTCTTGAGTCTGTCCATGTAGGACATGTGTTTAAGACCTAGGATTATTTTTGTGAGGTACTTTTGTGGCCTATCCAGCTGTTGTAGGTGTCTGATCAGGTACATGCCAAATGGGCCATTATATTCGATGACTAGTCTAATGAGGGATGATTAGAGAGGGATGATGACCTCTTTCTTCCTGGATGTGAAACCTTTGGTTATAAGATGTGCCAAATAGAAGGACTTTCTGACCACAGTGGCAATGTGGTGGTCGAAGATAGGTGTCTGTCGACCTGGGTGCCCAGATCTCTTATGGCCCCTTCAGTGTTCAGTGGGCTCCCATCAACGTGGTAATTCGTGGGAACTGAGTTTTTTTCAAAAGGGATGATAACACATTTTTTGGCGTTAAGCTTCAGGCCATGGTTCCGACACCAGTCACTGGTCTCAGAAAAGCCCTTTTGTAGGATGTCTCCATCACCTGGGGAGTTGATAATGACTCCTAGCTTGCAGTCATCAGTGAACTTGGTCAGCCAGAGTCCTTCTGTGTTGGCCTGGACGTCTGAGAAGTAGATGCCAAACAGGAGAGGGCCCAGGACCGAGCCCTGTGGGATTCCACTCGTGACTGATCGACAGTCTGACTTGGAATCCACAACTTTCCCTCTGTGAGCCCTGTGTGTGTGAGCCAATTTGCAACCCACCTAGTGATGTAAGGATTGATGCCTAGTTTGGTGTGTTTATCAAAGATACCTAAGTGGGGAATGGTATCAAAGGCTTTGGCCAGGTCGAGGTAGGCTATAAGCACTGCCTTACCCTCATCCACAGCCTTGGTGACTGCCTCGAAGAAGTCAACCTGGTTCAGCAGGCAGGATCTCCGCTTGACAAAGCCAAACTGTGTGGGGTCAAGAGTTTGGAGATTGCCTATATCTTTGTTAAGCAGGTCCATGATGATGCACTCCATAGCTTTGCATACCAGGCTTGTCAGGCTAATGGGGCAATAGTTCCCAGGGTCTGTAGTTGCTCCCCCTTTATGGAGCAGGATGACTGTAGCAGTGCGCCATTCGTTAGGGACATAGCCTGAGGTAAGGCTGTGACTGAACAGGGCACACAGATGTGGTGCCAGTTCATTTTGTAGCTCATGTAGGACCCAACTAGGGATATTATCAGGTCCCATGGACGCTGTATTCTTATTTATTTATTTTATTTATTTATTTTATTTTACATTTGTTAACCGGGAGAGTCCGACTGGATACATGTCCATTTTCAGCGGAGGCCCGGGGAGAAAAGCTCCAAGTACATAACAGACATATGAACATTGTTAATGCAAAAAAAAGGAAGATAGTTGAGTTCTAAATACAATATAAAGATACTCTTGGCTTTGGACAATGCAGCTTTTACCTGTGTCACAGAAATGGTGGGTACGAGGCTGTCATCTGGTATTGTGATAGGGCCCTTGGGCTGGGAGAGAGGGGGTAAAGTTAGCACTGAATCTGTCGGCCAGCATGTTGGCTATATCTGTTGGCTCAGTATAGGAGGTGCCATTGTGCAATAACTCAGAGCAAATCTGGGTATTGCCTTTGAGGTTTTTGATATAGCTATAGAAGGCTTTGTGGTTGTTTTTGGTGTCGGCCGCAATTCTGCCTTCATAGCTGGCTTTAGAGGGTTTGATAAGGGATCTCAGCTTTTTGTTGAGACTGACAAGGGAGCTTTTCCAGTCTTGTGACTTCATTTTTTTTCTGCAACAGTTTCTTGCTTCTGTTGTAGAGTTTATTGATGGCTGGGGACCACCAGATTTTCTTCCTTTTTTTGGAGGAGAGAGTCTTAGTTCTATTTGGTATGGCAAGGTCCATGCATTTGTGTACAAGCTCATACAGTGCATTGGTGTACGATTCAGCAGTCATGCAGCTATTTTTCATTGGCATGGGTGCCGAGAAGTTAGCCACCTCTGCTTTTAGAAGCCCAAAGTCGGCTTCAGAGAAGTTTTTCAGGGTGGTCACCTTAGTGGGGGGTGTAGGTGAGATGGAGATTTCCATGGTGATCAGTTTGTGGTCAGATTTAACCAGGGAGGAACTGACTATAGATATGGAGCAATGGTCTCCCATATTGGTGATAACCAGGTCAAGGATGTTGCCTCCTCTAGTGGGGGTCAGAATTAGCTGATCCAGGGCATTGGAACTGATAAATTCAGAAAGCGTTGGGCCTGTACATTGGTACTTGAAGAGTTTTCCCAGTTGATGGAAGGGTAGTTGAAATCACCTAGTATGAGAGTATTGGGTTGGACCTTGATAGATTCCAGGGTGCTTAGGAAGTTGGCGTGTGAGTCTAGGGACATGTTTGGGGTTCTGTAGCAGGCTATGACTTGTATTGCCGTCTTATCCAGTTAGTTGTACCTGAAGTATCTCGGATGCATTATGCTGGGCTACCAGTCTAGAGGTGTGCGTATCCTTTAAAGAATACGGAAACACCACCGCCTTTGGAGCTTTCGGATGCATTCTGGGGCTGAAAGGTATGAAATGAGTTGTAGCCTGGGAGCGCAGGGGTGCTTTCTGCCTCTTTAAACCAGGTCTCCATTACAGCACAGATGTCAACATTCTCTATTTTGAGGAGAGCTTCGTGCGAGTGCATCTTGAGATTTAGATTTCTAGCATTGAGCAGCATGACCCTCAGATTGCATTTGTTTGTAGCTGTTAGAGTGGAATTTTGGTCTTTGGAACACTGTCTAAAAAAGGCACTATAGGGCTGGCAAGAGCCTTAGCCAGTACCGGAATCCCAGGGGTGACAGATGCAGGCCATCTCTGGCAAAGCATCGAGGTCTGTCGATCATGTCGTCCCAGGCAGACAGATACTGGATCCCTTTATAATGACACCAGAAACTTAGCCAATTGTTGAAGTCAATCATTTTCTGCTCTTACTGTGGTATAATTTTGGGTGATGATAGAATACTGCTCAGGGCTAGGGTCATACATGCCTGGGCCACATAATCCGAGAGTTCTATCACATCTCTTTTCATGTAGTCCAGGGAGGTACGTCTCAGGTCATTCACACCCACATGGACAATGATATTCATATCTGCACTTGTTGTGGAGTGACCTACCCGCAGTAGTAGTGCTGCGGTAGCGTTGTCACCTCACAACAAGACGTTGTCGTGTTCGATTCTCAGCTAGAGCGTCTTCTGTGTGAAGGCATGCGTGAATGGGCATGCCTTCATTGAAGGTTGTGCGTCAGGGCTGGTAACTCAGCAAGTAAAAATCCACTACCAAACATTAGTGGACCGAAGTTCTGTTGTGGCGACCCCTAACCGGGATAAGCCGAAAGACACAACAACTTGTTGTGGAGTGACCTGAGTGCATGTGTTATGTGGCAGATCCTGGCACCTGATAGACAACTGACTGTCACCTTCTCCTTGTTCAACCTAGTGAGTGGGACATCAGCATGTCTCACAATTGAGTCTCCTATGATTAGTACATTGGGCAAAGTGTTTTGCCTTAAGGGCCTGGGTTGAGGGACACACTGTGGTGGTGAGCTATGTGTTCTGGGGTTGGTGTTGTGTTGTGGTGGTTGAGTGCGTTTCTATCTCAGAGGTCTCTGTCATTTGGGTAAATTTTTATTGACAGCCTTCGTGAAGGTGGGCGGATGGTTTGTGTTTCTATGTGTGAGTTGTGATGGTTGGTGTTTTGAAGGGCTGTGTGTTCTATGTAGTGAGTTACAGGTGTTGACCTTCTCCTGTTGACCAGCTAGTCCTGTTTTGGTTGGAGCATGCTCTGCTTCCATTTTGGTGATATAAGTACCTCTGTCACAGGTATGAGTGTTGGGAGGTAAGAGGAGAGGGTTGTCTGTGTACATTACATCTGAAGAAGAAATAAGGGATCTAGGGACCCAAGTAGATAGTCAGCTTTCCTTTGATAACCATGTTGCCAAAGTGGTTAGAAAATCCTTCTATGTGACCCATCTGATCATGAAAGGGTTCGCATCAAGATCTAAGGATGTAATGGTGCCCCTCTACTTTTCCCTCATCAGACCCATTATTGAGTACAATGCACCAATTGGAATGTACCTGGCTAGACATCTCCAGCAGCTGGAGAGCCCACAAAGGTACCTAACCAAGAGGATTACTAGCCTCAAACAGTTGTCCTATGCAGCACGATTGAAAAAGCTAAGACTGTTCTCTGTTGCATACCGCTTTCTCAGGGGCAATCTCTGTCTAACGTACAGAGCCATGTCCAACTCAGAATTGTTGAACATGCTCCATCTTAGCAAAACCAAATCTACTCGAGCTACACGCTCTAGGGATATAAACCTCAACACAACAATGAATAGAACATGCTGGAGGGATAGATTCCCTTCACAGAAACTTCCCTTACTATGGAACAGGGTCCCGATTTACATAAGACAGAGCCCCTCACTATCACTCTTCAAGAGGAACCTTGATGAGTGGATGGGTAACAGAAAGTTCACACCGGGGATCACACCAACAGCACTACTAGATAGGGGCCAAGGGTACTAGCTGCTAGTACAAGGGTCTAGGGAACTACTAAAGGGGCGGTGAATACCGCACAAAGTGGCTGGGCTAATATATGCCTTTGGGCAGATAGCCCAGTACCAACCTATAAACCTATTAGACAGTTGCCACACTGTCTCAGAATGCCCAAGTGCACCAGGTTAGCAGGAGAAAGCACAGGAATTTGCCCTACAATTAAACCAGGAGGGGTGGTCATAACTAATACGTACTGGTGCTGTTACTGCATAGGAACAGCTAGTGCTGATAGCACCTAAGTGTGCTACAATAAATGCTACAAATGCCTGTTAAAGTACTAGCCAATTACGCTAATTGAAGTGCAAGAAGTAAAAGAACAAGCTCGTTCTAAGGGGAAAATTGAAGAGCAAACTTTCTGGCACTGGTAATAGTTTACCTCAGCTGAGCGCTGCTGCATGGTACGCAAACACAAGCTTTTAATCCAGAACATTGAAAGGGATGGAAAAAATGCCCAAAGCGCGAATAAACTACAATTTCTGGACCAGAAACCACTCCTCTTGTGGTACATTGGCAACCTAGTGCTTACCACTCCCACTACTCAAACTCAAACTACTCAAACTCTATTTTTACCTCAGAACCCAACTCTTTAGCTGCGGTGATATACACCCAAACCCAGGCCCACAAGATCTAGGAGGCCCAACCCTCAACCTGAATGATACCCTACTCCACTGAGACAAATCCTCTCTCCTCATTTTAAATTTAAATGTCAGAAGTATACTAAACAAAGTCCACGACCTTCATGCACTACTCTCCTTTTACCAACCTGAGATAGTGACCCAGGCAACCACAACACTGAAATCACTGCACCAGGTTACAATATAATTCGTAGCGATAGAATAGGTAAAAAAAAAGGGGGGGGGGTGCTGCTATAGTGCATAAATCTCACCTCATACTTGAGAAATTAGACATAACAACCCCAGACCTCGATAAAGTTGAACTCACTCTAACAAAACTAAAACTTAATGACAGCAAACACATCAACATCATAGGCTGTTACATTCCTACAGGCAACAATATCCCCATTACAGAAAAAATACTAGACTGGATATCTAACACCCTCCCCCCAGGAAAGCATAGTATTAGGAAACCTTAATATTGACTGGCAAAACTGCTCCAGTCAAAACCCACTATCCCATATTAACCTACACGGCCTAACCAAACACATCACCTCCCCCACAAGAACAGACAAGAGAACCAAACACCAATCCACACTAGATTGGATACTCGTATCCTACCCATCGCTAATATCCTTAGCAGGGTGTCTACCAGACACCCTGAGTGACCACCAAGCCACATTTTTTAATCAGATCAAAATCACCACAACTGACCCAAATATCTGCATGCCTAATTAGAAACAAAAAACATTTTAACCGCTCCAACTTTATAAATGACCTAAAAATGTGTAACTGGACTCCCCTAAAAAACCCACCTCTTGATGAAGCTGTACTATATTTCAATACTACCTTCTTAAACACCCTTAACCATCATGCCCCCTCCAGAACAAGAATTAAAACTAAATATGCTCCCTGGTTAAACCTGGACACAAAATCCCTCCTCAAAAAAAAAAAAAAAAAACAAGGCCTAGACCAACTACTTCAACAGTAAATCCCAATCAAACAAACAAATATACGTAACAAAGCCAAAAAACTCACCAAAACAGACAAAACATCTTACTACCAAAAGTTACAGGATAAGCACAGGAACAACCCACAATAATTTGGGGCAGCAATTAACTCTATTCTACAACCAGGAAAAACAACTACCCCAACCCCGAAAATAGATAACCAAGAAGAAATCCCCACTCAATTTAATAAATACTTTACAGAAACTATCCAGACCCTTGCAAACAACCAACCCTATGACAACATCCCCTGCAAATGCATGCCCCCACCCCAACTAACAATTGCCCCAAGTTCAGCTTCCACCCAGAGCCAACCAAATCCATTGAAAAACTACTCCTCAAGTGCAAACCAACATTTCTAGCCACAGATAAATTACCTGCTGAATACCTCCATCTAGCTGCAGAAGCTATATCATATCTTGTCTCCATCCTAATTAACAGACCCATCTCCGAGTGTATAGTACCCAAGCTATGGAAAATATCACATATCATCCCTCTACATAAAGGGGGAACCTCCCTGGAACTCAATAACTACCGCCCTATAGTCACACTACCCCATCTATCTAAAATTTTACAGAGGGTAATACACAAGCAACTAATGAAATATCTCCTAGAAAATAATCTAATAACAACTCAACAACATGGCTTTAGACCCTTCCACAGCACCACCACCGCACTAACAGAATTCACCAACATTGTCAATATTCACAGAAACAACAGACTCCTTGCATCTGCCACCTTCCTTGACTTATCCAAAACATTCAATATGGTTAACCACAGTAAACTCCTTCTTTCTCTAGCAACTCTACACCTTACCACCCCGCCATCTCTTGGTTCCAAAACTACCTAGACGGAAGGAAGCAAGCTGTTATGTGGCAAAACTAACTCTCCCCCTCCCTACCAGTCTCCCTAGGAGTACCCCAAGGCTCCATCCTGGGGCCACTTCTTTTTAGCCTCTTCACCAATCAGCTCTCAAACAGTATTCCTAAAGCCTCAACAGTGCAATATGCAGATGATACCACCATAACATGCGCAGCCAGATCAATCTACATCCTTCACTCCCTAACACAAGAATGCTTTTCCCTAGCAGAAACTTGGATCACAAACCAAAGGCTCATTCTGAACCCAAGTAAAACAAAACTATTACTGTTTAGCGCCCACAGAGCCACACTTCCCACTGATTCTTTCATCATCTCCTCCTTTAACAAGACCACAATCACCCCCACAAATCATACCAAACTCTTAGGGGTTGAAACAGATAATCACCTTAGATTTGACCTGCATATTTCTATAACCATACAAAAAGTACATAAAAAACTTGGTCTACTGTATTGCAATAAAAAATTTCCTCACTGACCACTCCAAAACTACAATAGCAAGGACTCACCCTACTTTATGCCTCCCCCATGCTTACAAATCTCTGCAAAACCAACCTAAACAAACTAGATAGTTGTTATAAGATAGCCAAATTCGCTACAACCTCTCCTATCAGAACACATCACTGTGAATGCCTAAAAAAACTCAATTGGCTAGAACTACCGCTACTTCTTCAACTCAATCAACTATCACTAGCCCACAAAATAACACATAACTCTGAAAACACCCCAGCCCTACAAAATCTTTTGCAACCCTATACAACCGTCAGGCCCTTGAGGTCTAGCACACAAAACCTCCTCAAAGTAACCAAATATAACAATGAAGCTGGTAAGTCTGTCTACAGCCACTATATAGCAAAAACCTGTAACTCCCTTCCTGCCCACATAACTGACAACAAATCCCCATCACAGTTCAAGAAACTTGTTAAAACTCACTTTTTAAATAATCGCTTGTGCTCCTGTATCCCCCCTGGCTAATGTCTCATTATAACACTTCACCTAACCTATGTAATTCTGCTAAGCTAACCACTCATACTACTGTATCCACTTAGGACTGTTAATCTACTGCTCATCCCATCTCTCCAGGTGTTAGGGAAAACTACCCCAGCAATGTTGTGCTTCCCATAAGCAACTAAAACCAGGAGAAGACATATTGTAAATCAATTTGTTATCCTTCTCAACTAAAACCAGGAGAATACATATAGTAAATCAATTTGTTACAGAATTAATGTATCCTATCTGCTAGTTAATATGCATGTTAAAATCTCTTCTATCTGCTAGTTAATATGTATGTTAAAGTCTCTTCTATGAAAATTGTATGTCAAATGTCTGTCCTTAAAACTATGTTTTGTAAAAAAATGTTCTCTTGGAGCTTTTCTCCCCGGGCCTCCACTGAAAATGGACTTGTAATCCAGTTGGACTCTCCCGGTCAGCAAATGTAAAATAAAATAAATAATAAATAAATAAGCTAGAAGGCTTTAGCTTTACAAGTGGCAAATGAGATCTTTGCTAGGTTGTTCTATAGGGTTTACTGGTAGGGGAGGAGTCTGTGCACCTGATCCAAAGCTTGGAAGTGGCCATGCCATGGCCGGATATGAGGTTGGATCTGAGACCCATCCATTGAGGAATGGACAGAAAAGACAACATCAGATTTGATCTTTGTATTGGATGACTTTAAACTGAAGGTAGTAGAGATGATTACATCACACACAGCTGAATTATAGAACAGGAATAAAAAAAAAATTCTGAGAAAGCGAAGGCTACAACTGGTAAACCTTGAAAACAAGAAAGACAATGGGTAGAGAATAAGTAAACAAGAGTTAAAAGTGGTAAATGATCAGCTAGAGGAGTTCCTCAACAGAGTGGGAATTATTAAGAGGTTAAAATGAAGGTATATTTTAATGACTCACAAGACTATTAGGAAAGTTTAGCAGTTAAATTAAGGCAAGAAAGAGCAGGACATATTATTTCATTCCTCTGAACAACAGAAAATGGGAAAAGATTAAAGAACCTATTGGACATAGTACAGAAATGTAGACTAATTTTGAGAAATTATATAACACTTAATGATTTGGTAAGGAACCTGGGTGTGGATAGATGAGTTCCTGGCCTAAGTTAGACTTCCTAAGTTAGATGAGGATCAATTAGATAGCATGTTGGCTGCAACAGGTGTAGTCTATCTGGAGGGATTTATTAACAAGCTGATCCTTGAAAAGATGCTAGGTGGAGATGGTCTTGCACTATACCTATGAAAGGTAAGACTATGACCTTCATGTTAGTTAGAATTTTTAAAAAGCTCATGAGCACTGGGTGTATCCCAGGTTTGTAAAAGAAGTAGTAATGGTCATGATTCATATGGGAAGAAAAGATACTCCTACGGGCCTATTTCCATACTTGATTATGATTATACATTATTTATGGTCTTACTAGGTTTGTAGGAGGGCAGCAGACCTTTGGTAACATAAAGACAGCAGGTATGACTGTGAAGATTGTTCATTACCTGTATTTTACACAATGAAAAAGCAAATGATAGAGTGTAATGGTCCGACTTACAGCAATTAATACTGCAGTCCGGGGGGAAGAACACATTTGTAAGGTTGTTGCTCGAGATTTACAACAGATTGGAAACAACTATCAAAACTCAGTTTGGACTGTCAAGGTAATTTATGGTATCTAGAAGGACTAAACAGAGATACACACTTTTCACCATTATTCCTAATGTTATTTGAATCTATACTAGAGAAAATCAGAACCTCAGAGTTGTTAGGATATCATACAAGAAAGTTAAAGCAAAAATTTGGCATTAATGTGGATATTTTAGTGCCCAAGAAGATTAAAAAAAAATCTATTTGAGTACTTTCAAAAATTTAGCAAAATATCTGCATACAAGCTAAACATTGGTAAGACAATGGTCGTTGAAATAAATGATATCCCCCAATGGAAATGGCATTATGTTAACCAGATATATGGAGGAAACTGACATTTAAATATTTCGCAATAGGGTTTTGTAGTACTGTAGAAGAAATGTCAAGTGAGATCTATGAGAAAATGTTGGACAGGGTCCAAGACAAAATTAGACTGTGGAAAATACTGACTTTACAACTGGCTCAATGTGTGCAAATACTGATTTTTTTTATTGTCCCCTTATAGTTAAATGCCTTTCACACTTTTACAGGTTAGTGCTCACATGCTCACAGACATTTCTTAGAGCCCTACCTAGGTGGGAAGAGGGTAAGACCTGAGTTTCCTAGGCATGGTTAATAGTAGCTAAGGAATGGTGAGGACTGGGTGCTCCAGATCCCAAGATGTATTATATAAGACTATTTATATTTAGCTTTGTCTATCAGTTATAGACCTGACTTCTATATAAATGGAAATCAGTCATTTGGGAGTATGAGGAAAAACACACTAGAGGTAGAGTGGAAACTCTGTGGGGTCAAGTTATAGGAATATGGATCTACTTCAGCAGATCAAACATTACACCGAAATGCAAAACATTGAGACGAGAAGATCAAAATGAAAAAACAGTAAATGGTCACAAAACCGACTCACAAGATACAGAAAAAACAGCTGTGGATGTTACAGATATATTTTGTTAAACCATGTAGCTTTTCACTGGAGATTGCAGTACACTGAGGATCCAGAAATTCACCCTTTCACCCACTGTACTGTAATTTCAAAGTTGGTATATATAATTTGCAGGGGGTGTAGGGGTGCAGGGGGACTTGCCCCCGTGCAAAAATGTAAAATAAAGCTATCCAAGTAAGTAGTATATTACTGTTTGTTTGTTTTTTTGAAAGTTTTCTAAGTCCAGACGTTGTTCCTTTTATGGCATAGACGTTCATGTACGTTGAAGTGTAATTTAAAGGGACAGGTTTCTATTTCTGTTCAGTGTTTAAAAGAAAAAAATCCAAATAGTCCAACACGCATATTCAGGAACTTTAATGGAAAATAATTAAAATAACAGTCAGGTTAAGCACTTACATCTATTTACTATTAGAACCAAACCCTAGAAAAGCTAACAAGCTGTTTAAATACAGTTTAGGTAAAATGCCATACCTCCTGTTCGTCCAATCAAGAACTACTGAGGATGAAAAGAAAATGAACCATAAAAACTTAAGAAAAAAATGTAACAAAAAATGGAGTTAATCCACAATGAAGCAAACAAATATTATAAAAATAATATTGAAAAAGTAGTGTTAAAAATTACACTGCAGGTTGTATATTATGTATTAAGTTGTCCACAGTGTATGTGTTATACTATAATTTGTTTGCTCTTCTTTTTAGTTCATTGCATATTGAAACACTCTCATTAATGCCCGGTGGTGTAGTGGCATCAAGTCTTAACTGCCATATCATTTCCCGATATAGTAAGGTATTCTTCCAATCTCCAGAATATGCTTCAGACCTTACTTGCTCCAACGCTAAAAATAAAAACTTTTCAAAACCATTGCAGGACTTTTCATGTCTAGCTAAAGTGCTCTTATTGTTGGAGCACTGCAGACTGTATAGATGTTGATAAATTCTTCGGTTTAGGAAGTTGTTCGTTTTTCCTATATAACAAGCGTGACACTAAGTGCAGAAAGCAAGATACACCACTGGCTCTGAAAAACAATTAAATCTACTTCCTTTGGAGTGTCTTTTGATCCTGTCATACAAGTCTCCTATGTAATTGGTTTCTATAAAATCACATTGGTGGCATCGGCCACCTTTTCTAGTTATAGGGAATGTATTGTCAAAGAATACAGGAGATTTTTCTAAAAAGTATTTTATATTGCTGCTTCTTTTGTATATAAAATAAGGTGCTCATGTGCGGGTCTATATTATATGAACGAAAGTTCATATAAGTGAATGTTCACTGAGCGAAAATCCCAGACATCGAAAACAATATTGGTGGGGGGCTGTGCCCCCCACACCCACCCCCGCTAAATATATATTCCAACTCCGAGATCGTACTACAGTGAGGAAAGGGCAAAAACTCCAATCTTCACTGTACTGTGATCCCACAACATGCACCACCATGTCCGGGAGTTTCGCTCATTAGAGCGTTTGCTTATATGAACTTTCATTCATATAATATAGACCCCTCATGTGCTTACATGTATTATATTCTCATCACATTCTAACATTACCCAATTTCTTCAGATAATGTTTTGTATTACTTTTACATCTAAGGAATAATGAATGATCATACTTTTGTAAAAATCACTGCCACCCAGTTTTTTGTTGATGGGGTTGTTGTTCTTCACCAAACCATATTTAATAATTGGACTGTATCTACCTTGCCTTTCTGTCCAAATGTTTTTTCTATAGAGTTGACCATCACATTAGGGTAGCTATGAGCTAAAAAATATTTTTTAATTCATTGAATTCCCACTGACAGACCAAGTCATTTGATGAAAGCTTGGACACTCTAATGAAATGACTCCTCACTATCCCCTTTTTCTGATGATAGGAGTGACAGTTACAAAAGAACAAGAAGCTGTTACAATATGTAGGTTTTCTGTGTATTCATTTCAAATCCTAGCTCAGGAGACCATTGAATTTTAACATCAAGATAGCTGATGTCTCTTTCACTAAGATGATGGGTAAATTTAAAAAAAAACAGTACTGTTCTCCATTTGACCAAGGAATTCCATGAATTGTTCCTGGCTGCCATGCCAGATGAACAATAAATCATCTAGGAAACGAAAGTAACCACCACAATACAGAAATAAGGGAAAGTGGAAAAGAATGTCAAGTTCCCACTTCAACAACACCCCATTAGCAAAGGTTCAGGAGCGCACGCGGCACCCATAGCCACTCCACTGTTGAGTGTTTACTTAGAGATGTGAAGAAGTGTTAGATTAAATGTGTGTGTTTTGGTGTTCTGCATTTCGGGTTTTTGACGGTTCGCTGTTTTGCCGTGTCGATTTTCTCATCTCGATATTATGCATTTTGGCGTAATGTTAATTAGATCTAATGATGTAGATCCAAGGATACACCCTTCCCCAGAGTTAAACTAGCAATCTATACATGGGAAGCTGTAAGAAATGACAGCAAAAGAGTGTGTAAGAATTTCATTCTACCAACAAGTTATTCCAGAAAAGATAATGGAAAAGAATATTTTAGAAGATGAAAAATGTAAACAGAGATATTGTAATGAGATCAACTTAGAAAGCCTGTGTATTGGATTCACTGGAGAAATACCAAGGCAGTGCTTAACCATAGAGGTCTTTTTTTTTAACCAAGAAACATCTTTATTAAATCATCATGTATGACATAGGCAATCATATATTTATATAAATGAAAACAAACCATATTGACAATTTTAGTTGCAAACATTATACATCAATTATAATCTATCCAGTAATTGACAGTCAAACATTACATAGCTCATTCAAAGCCTACGTTCTTTTAAACCTTGTTCATCCTCTGCATGTATTGTTCCCACAGTTCCCATTTTTTCTATGTAATTTGCTCCTACCCTTTTCTAAAGATCCCAATTCCAGTTGTTTTATCTCTGTTACTATATTCACTGCTTCTAGTAAAGCTGGTTTAGATTATGATTTCCATTTTCTAGCAATTCCTTTTTTGGCAGCCAGCGTAATTAGACTCAGCAAGGCCTTACTATATTTAGGCAATTTCAATTCTATATCATAGCTCAAAGAAATGTCTTTAGTTACACTAATTTGCTCACCCAGTATCTCTGACAAAGCAGTCTGCTGGGAATCTTTAAAGTTTGCCAACTCATTACACTCCCAGAAAATATGTTCCCAATTACCTCTTTCTTCCCCATCACACCTCCAGCATTTGCTGTCTACCTGATAAAAAATTATTTGGAGTCTACATGGGGTGCAAAAATACCTATGTAGACACTTCCAAATAATGATCTTAGATTTTGTTACATATTTGGGAGACATACACATATCCCCCATTGTTTTTTTTTTTTTTTTTTTTTTTTTTGTGAATTGCTTATCCAGTCTTACTTTCCAAGCCTTTCTCACCTCCTCTGATTGATTCTTATAGTTACCATGCAATATTGTGTATACTTTAGTATACCTTAGAGATGTCTTCAGACTGGAATTTGAAGGAGTGATACCAGCAGCAAAAAAACTGATCATCATTCACAAACATTTGAAAGTCAGCTGGGAATTGAAGAACTGCTGATTAAGGGGCAAAGTACTTAGGGTATGATGAGAGGGGCAATTAGGGGATGGCATAACGGTGAAGGTGTTTACCTTGCATATACAAGGTACAGGGTTTAATTCTCATCTTTGAGGGACACCGGCTAGGCTTAAAATGGCCCACAAGGGCAGTTAGCCTAGTACTTACCTATGGACCTATATAAGGGAGGTGAAGATGACCAATACAATAGTTTCAGATCAATCAAAAGGGGCATGAGAAAGAGATCCCCAATGAGGTAGTTCACACAAAAACAATGCAGGCAGGTCTACTCCCTTACCAAGTATGTCATAAACAGTAGAAGGTGCCACATATTTATGTGGAAGTGGTTTCACAAATATTTTTTGCACACATGGGTGACATTATTGCACATCTTCCCACAACTGTTTGCAGAATGTTGGAGGTGCAACCAAAGAGAAAGGAATACATGACAGCAGGTCTTCTGGTACTGTCAAGACTGAGTGGGATTCGTAAATAGATTTCAAGAGACCCTGTGGTCACTTATCCCTAGGTACATCCCACAAAAAGAAATGTTTTGCTGGGAGTGGATAATGAATTTAGCCAATGAATTTAGCTACAATGAATTTGGGAAATTTGAGTTGGAAAATACCGCCTTGTAGATTACAGAGAGATTTGGGTATGTGTAATTGAAGAAGAAATATTAGTACAAGGTATTTGAACTACATGGATGGGAACATGTGATTATGCTTTATTTAATAAAATGTGGGATGGACAATATATTATTACTCAGGTTAAGGAATGGTTACATATTAAAAGATATGGGTTAAAACTGTGCTCAGACGCTGCTCAGTTAATTTTTGTTAGCTTATTTTGTTAGTTCAAAATAGTTGAGCTGTGTAATAGAACACTAAAGAGTTCAGTATGATAGAAAATATTTTTATTGTATATATTTTAGCTGTTCTTAATCCCTACAAAAATATTGGAAATGTCAAAAACACTGAAAATGTTTACTTCAATGTGAAAGAAAAATACTTTTCATTGTACACTCAATTTTAGCTGTTTTTAGTGACAAAACTCCTACTCTTTTTGATAAATGCCACAGGACTTTTTTATAGTCATCAGAGCTACCACCAACTTAGACAGACAGATGGTTTCTGGGATTCAGAAATAACCCCACTGTTGATGTTAAGGACTATGTTAAAAAGGTCCCATTTTCAAACTGCAGTATTTTGCGACTCAGAGAAACATTAGCCACAATGAGGAAAGACCTCATAATCAGCTAATTTGCATGTCTTTGAAGCTCCATCAACTACTGTGAGTGCCAATCAGCACTTTCCTGCAGTAGTTAACACTAGTGGCCGATGCACTGTCTGAGCACAGGCACCCCCAAATTGCGTGCGTGCATATATACACACACACACACACACACGCACACATGCACACACATACATATACAAACACACATATACATACATATACAAACACACACATACATACACACACACACACACACACACACACACACACACACACACACACACACACACACACACACACACACACACACACACACATCACAGCTCCTGCCTGGTGCCCTGCAGAGTTCTACAGCAGCAGAGAGACAAAAGAGAGACTTTTTCTTGCTGCCTTTAGCTAATTCCACCTAAAACGCCGATTTTTAGAGTTTCTGTGATTTAAAAAGCTTGTTTCAGCTACATATTGTACTTATTTTAATGCCTGCACTTTTACAAAGTCGTTTTTGTGTTTAAATTACCTGTTTAACTGTTGTAGGCTACACACTCAAGTGTGAAGTCATGTCTGTGCATTTAAAGTGTTTTTTTATTGTATCTGCTTTATTTTCAGAAAAAAAAAACAAAAACAAAAACATAAAAATATACTTGTTACCTGCCTTTCTAAGCTAGTATAGTCCAGTTTTCAGGTTAGTGCTGAATTCAGGGCTGTGTTACAAGTTTCTGAGTTTGCCCATAACTTACTTGGATAGAAGGAAGTTTCTCTGTTCACCTGTGAGAGAGGGGAGCTTTGGGCAGCCTATCTTTCCCTGGAGGAGTGGTTTCAGCCCAGAAATTAGTAGTTTATTGGCCATTTTGGGCTAATTTCCATCTCTTTCATTTCACTGCTATAAAAAACGCATTTACGAAGTTTTTGCGCTTGTATACAGCTCAGCAAGCTTCTGCCTGGTGCCCTGCAGAGAGACAAAAGAGAGACTTTGGAGTGTTTAAGTATAATTTTCTGCTTTTTCTTGCTGCCTTTAGCTAATTCCGCCTAAAACGCTGATTTGTAGAGTTTCTGTGATTTAAAAAGCTTGTTTCAGCTACATATTGTACTTATTTTACTGCCTGCAGTTTTACAGAGTTGTTTTTGTGTTTAAATTACCTATTTAACTGTTGTAGGCTACACACTCAAGTGTGATAGTCATTTCTGTGCATTTAAAGTGTTTTTTTGATTGTATCTGCTTTATTTTCTGCAAAAAAAAAAAAAAAACAGAAAATATAGTTGTTTCCCGCCTTTCTAAACTAGTATAGTCCAGTCGTTAGGTTAGTGCTGAATTCAGGGCTGTGTTACAAGTTTCTGTGTTTGCCCATACCTTACTTGGATAGAAGGAAGTTTCTCTCTTCACATGTGAGAGAGGGGAGCTTTGAGCAGTCTATCTGTCCCTGGAGGAGTGGTTTCAGCCCAGAAATTAGTAGTTTATTGGCCATTTTGGGCTAATTTCTCTTTCATTTCCCTGCTATAAAAACCGCATTTGCGCGGTTTTGCATGCCGGGCAGCGCCGGTTAGCTAGGGTATAACTATTCCCGGCTCCACAAAGTCTCCTCTTCAAATTTTCCCTTGGAATTAGACAAACTTTCAACTTAAGCACTCAAACCATTCAATTCTCAGCCGGCACTTGCTCAAAACTCATAGCAAGCACTAATAAACCCTCGCACTAGACCCCCCTATACAGAAGGACAAGGCTCTCTACTTGGTCTTACCAGCCAATCAGAAAAACAGTTCATTGTACCTATCCAGGTATGTCCAAAGGGCAGTTTCAGGTGTACTCTCCAGTCCAATTGGTGAATCTGGGCATTTTGAGGCAATGTTACAATTGCCTCATGTACACAGACAACCCTCTCCTCCTACCATCTAACACTAATATATGCGAGAGATGCAATTATACAGCCAAACTGGAGGCTAAGCTCTCTCAACCCAAGACTGGATCAGACAGTCAAGAGGAGAAGGGTATTACTTGCATCACACCACCAGTCTCACATAGACCCATTAAACCAGCACCTGCAAAAAACACACATAAATACATAAAAACATACTCGGAGGCTCTAAATAAAAAGACCTCCAAAGCAGACATCCAAGCAACCTCCACCCCCAACACAGACCACGAATCACATGGCAGATAGATTTAGTGCCAACTTCACCCCCCTCTCACCCCCTAAACGGCCCATCTCAATACCAAAAGATTGCCAAATTCCGATAATCACGGCCACACAGGTAGAAACCACACTCTCCAAAGCTAAGAATACAGCATCCATGGGATCAGATGACATCCCAGGCTGTGTACTACATGAGCTACAAAATGAACTGGCACCTCACCTAAGTGTCATGTTTAATCATAGCCTCACCTCAGGCTTCATGCCCACTGAGTGGCACACAACTACAGTTATCCTGCTCCACAAGGGAGGATCCACCTTGGATCCCGGGAACTACTGTCCCATTAGTCTGACAAGCCTGATTTGCAAGGGCATGGAACGCATTATCATGGAACTTATAAACAAAGACATTGACTACCTTCAAACACTGGACCCCACCCAGTTTGGGTTTGTGAAGGGCTGATCTTGTCTCCTGAATCTGATTGACTTCTTCGAATCAGTCTCCAGAGCTGTGGACGAGGGTAAGGCAGTCCACACAGCCTATCTGGACCTCGCCAAGGCCTTTGACACCATCCCCCACTCTGGAATCATAGATAAACTTACTAAGTTGGGCATAAATCCCTGCGTCACTCGATGGGTTGCTAACTGGCTTACTGACAGAACCCAGACTGTAAAAGTAGCCGACTCCAAATCCAGCTCCAGACAAGTGACAAGTGGAGTAGCTCAGGGTTCAGTCCTGGGACCACTCTTGTTTGGCATCTACTTCTTTGAAGTGCAGGCCAACACTAAGGGACTCTGGCTAACAAAGTATGCAGATGACTGCAAACTGGGAGACATTATTGAATCCCCAAATGATGTGGATATTCTACAAAAGGGCCTTACAGAAACAGATGCCTGGTGCCAGAGCCATGGGCTCAAGCTTAATGCCAAGAAATGTATAGTTATCCCCTTTGGAAAAAAACACGTACCCATGAATTACCACATAGGTGGAAGGACACTAAACATTGAAAGTGTGATGAGAGACTTAGGGACACAGGTGGACAGTGGTCTCACTTTCGATAACCACATTGTCACAACAGTCAGGAAATCTTTCTATGTGGCACACCTCATCACTACGGCCTTTTTATCCAGAAAAAAGGAGGTCATTGTCCCACTGTACTCATCCCTCATTAGACCTATTATAGAGTATAATGCCCCGTTTGGTATGTACCTCACAAGACATCTGCAACAGCTGGAAAGGCCACAGAAATACCTCACTAAAAGAATCACTGGCCTAAAGCAGATGCCATATACTGACCGTCTAAAAAAACTCCAGCTATACTCTGTGGCATATCATCTACTCAGAGGCGATCTCTGCTTAACATACAAGGCCATGTCAAACCCTGAGCTGTTGGACATGCTCCACTTAAAGAAATCCCAATCCCTCAGAGCCACACGCTCCAGGGATCTAAACCTTGTCATCACAATGAACAAAACATGCTGGAGGGGTAGGTTCCTGACCCAGAGACTCCCCATACTCTGGAATAGAATGCCCGTACATATCAAGCAGAGCGTCTCATTGGCCCTCTTCAAATGGAACCTTGATGATTGGATGGGAGATAGGAAATTCTCCCTGGGGATCATGTCAGTCGCCCTGCGAGACAGGGGCCCAGAGAAGTAAATATTGTGGGAAGAAATATCCAGGGAATTGTTATGGCTAGGCTTGCATAGGCCCTAGGGCCGATAGCCTAGTACCAACCTATGAACCTATACTTCACAAAACCAGTGTGCCATGCAATCACAGCCCTTAAGGCAAAATAACATACTCAACACACTAGTAATAGGTGACTCTATAGTCAGGCACACTGACGTCCCACTCACTAGGCTGAACAAGGAGAAGGTTACTGTTAGCTGCCTGTCAGGTGCCAGGATCCGCCACATAGCGCAAGCACTCAGGTCACTCCAGAACAAGTACAAATACGACTCTGTCATTGTCCATGTTGGTGTGAATGACATGAGCCATACCTCCCTGGACTACATGAAAAGAGACATGGAAGAGCTCTCTGATCGTGTAGCCCAGGCCGGTATAACCCTGACCCTGAGTAGCATCCTGCCCTCACCAAGAATGATACCACGGTATAAAGAAAAAATTATCAATTTCAACAATTGGCTAAGCTTCTGGTGTCATTCAAAGGGGATCCAGTGTCTGTCCGCCTTGCACCTGTCACCCTTGGGCTTTCGAATACTGGCCAAGGCTCCTGCCACCCTCATAGTGCCTTTTTTAGGTAAGGCTCAAAAGACAAACCCACTGCCATAAATAGCACAAGTAACAAAAAAATGAAGGTAATGCTACTCAATGCCAAAAGTCTAAACCTCAAAATGCACGCACTCAAGGCACTCCTCAGTATGGAGAAAATCGATATATGTGCAGTAACAGAAACCTGGTTTAAGGCTCCAGAGAGCACCCCAGCACTACCAGGCTACAACTCATACCATACATTTCGGTCACAGAACCTGGACCGAAATACAAAATGCAGGGGTGCATTCATATTCATCAAGGATACCCACACCTCCAGGTTAGTGGCATAGCACGATGCTTCAGAGATCATCCATGTGCAACTAACGGTCAAAACTGCAATTCAGACTGTAGCTTGATACAGATCACCCACCATGTTCCAGGACCCCCATTCCTGGTTTCTGGAAACACTGGGAAACATAAAGGTCCTACCAAACACCCTAATATTGGGTGATTTCAATTACCCAAACATTAACTGGGAGAACTACTCAAGTACTAACTCCCTTGCCCAACACTTCCTAGAATTTATAAACTCAAACGCCCTGGATCAACTGGTCAACACCCCCACCAGAGGTGACAACATATTGGACCTGGTCATCACCAACATAGGCGACTGGTGTTCCACACTGGAGGTCAACCCCTCGCTGGTTAGATCTGACCATAAATTAATCACTCTGGATATTCACATTCCGCCCCCACCCCCGGTCAAGGAAACCTCCATGAAAAATTTTTCAAAAGCAAACTTCACGTTACTTAAGACCGAGGTTGAAAGTTTCAAAGCCCCCCATACTAAAGGATAACACTGTCCAAGCTGCAAAATCCTTTACTAATGCACTCTATGGGCACTTACAAGAATCGTGCTATCCCAAGCAAAACCAAGACTCACCCCCCAAGAAAAGGAAACCAGTCTGGTGGACCCCTGCCATAAACAAGCTATACAACAGAAGGAGGAAACTAGTATAGAAAAGAGTAAAATCCCAAGAAGGGAAGACATCCCTGATCAGTATCAGCAAGAAACTATGATCCCTTATAAAATCATCTAAGGGTAGCTTTGAAAGAAAAAATTCCCAAGGACTCCAAATATAACTACAAGGCATTCTTTAGCTATGTCAAGAATCTAAGTGGCAATTCTCAGCTCTGCTCAGAGTTAGTGCAGAATGGCACAAAATACACTGAACCAACTGATATCGCCAACATCCTCGCGGACAGGTTCAGTGCAAACTTCACCCCCCTCTCACCCCGAAAAGGGCTCATAACCATACCAGAAGAATGTACAGCCCCTGAAATCATGGACACTTGGGTTAAAACAGCCCTCTCCAAAGCCCAAAACACAGCATCAATGGGGCCGGACGGTGTCCATGGCTGCGTCCTACACGAGCTCAAAGATGAACTAACCCCTCACCTAAACACACTGTTGAAACTCAGCCTCTCCACAGGCTACATACCCATAGAGTGGCTCACAGCAACGGTTATTCTGCTCCACAAAGGTGGAGCCACAACAGACCCCGGGAACTATCACCCTATAAGCCTGACAAGCTTGGTCTGCAAGGCTATGAAGCGCATCATCATGGAACTCATTAATAGAGACATTGGGAACCTCCAAACACTGGACCCTACCCAGTTCGGCTTTGTTAAGGGCAGATCTTGCCTCCTGAACCTGTTGGACTTCTTTGAGACAGTTACCAAGGCTATAGATGAGGGCAAGGTGGTACACACTGCCTACCTAGACCTTGCAAAGGCCTTCAACACCATTCCCCATTCTGGTATTATAGACAAGCTCATCAGCCTGAGCATAAACCCCTACGTCACGAGATGGGTTGCCAACTGGCTCATGGACAGAAGCCACATGGTAAGAGTTGTGGGAGCTAGGTCCAAATCTAAACCGGTTACAAGTGGCATTCCCCAAGGCTCAGTCCTAGGACCCCTCCTGTTCTGCATATACTTCTCAGAGGTACAAGCAAGCACAGGAGGACTATGGCTGACCAAGTTCGCAGACGACTACAAACTAGGGGCTATAATTGACTCTCCAGCTGACAAAGACATCCTCCAAAAGGGTCTCACTGAGACAGATACCTGGTGTCAGAATCATGGCCTCAAACTAAATGCCAAAAAGTGCATAATCATCCCCTTTTGAAAAAACAAAGTACCCACAAACTACCACATAGGTGGTAGTCCCCTAAATAGGAAGACGTAATAAGGGATCTGGGGACCCCAAGTAGATAGTAATCTCTCCTTTGATAACCACATTGCCAAAGTGGTTAGAAAATCCTTCTATGTGGCCCACCTAATCACAAAAGGGTTTGCATCCAGATCAAAAGAGGTCACTGTGCCCCTCTACTCTTCACTCATCAGACCCATCATAGAGTACAACGCCCCATTTGGGATGTACCTTACAAGACACCTGCAACAGCTGGAAAGACCACAGAAGTACCTCACCAAGAGGATCACTGGCCTCAAACAGATGCCCTATGCAGCTCGACTGAAGAAACTCCATCTGTACTCGGTTGCATACTGCCTACTCAGAGGTGATCTCTGCCTGACATACAAGGCCATGTCCAACCCAGAATTGATGAACATGCTCCATCTAAAGAAAACCTTATCTCCTCGAGCCACATGCTCTAGAGACCTAAACCTCACCACAACAATAAACAGGATGTGCTGGAGGGATAGATTCATGTCCCAGAGACTTCCCATGCTTTGGAACAAGATTCCAATCTACATTAGGCAGAGCTCCTCGCTGACACTCGTCAAGACAAACCTTGACGTGGATGGGAAACAGAAAGTTTACCCTGGGGATCACTTCAGTGGCCCTGCTGGACAGATGCACAGGGAACTAATCTAAGGGGGTGGCGACAGCCAACACATTCTGGCTAGGCTTATAAATGCCTTCGGGCAGATAGCCTAGTACCTACCTATGAACCTATATCTGTTCCTGTTGTCAGAATGTTCCTGATGTTTCCTTTTATCCCTGTCCTAGTAACTCAGGGATGATTACAATAAGTCATTAATGCCAGACATTAGATTTTCACACTTAATATCCTTCAGTAAATGCATGCTAGTGCAAAAGCTGTTATTCTAGTGACTTTCCAAAAGGACTACTTAAAACCCATCATTGTGATTTTGTTCCATCATTGCTTTTAGCTTTGTGTAGATTTCTTGCACTATTAAATTGACAGATATGTTTTCTGTTCTCTTTTCCTCTCCTTCATAACTTATGAACTGTTGTAGGTGTCTAATAATGCCAGAGATACTCAATATATGTTATAAAAACCCTTGCTGCACTAACTTATCAGTTAGCACAGTTGATTATTGCTGATGTTTTCTGTGACAAGGGTGCAGGCTTGAAGCTGTTTTCACCTCCTTTTTTTTAAGTCTTAATTTGTTTTCCAATACAGCCCTGGCGTCTATTGATGACACAGAGGTCTAATATACTCTGTGGAAGGTGGGAGGGTACAGGGCTGGAATCCACCTTGTTTTATTAAGTGCCTTTAAGGCATAATTTTCAAGAGTTCTCCCTCGTGTCTAATGTTCCTCCAACCCAAGCTATCTGTAAATGCCATTAAGGCATGAGATGGCAGTGTAACCCCTGGTGGCTTGTCTTCCATCCATCCCATGTCTTCAAAGATATTTCTGGTGGCTAGTGTTCCCTCTGACCTAATGTTGCAGGCTTTGTTTGTTAGTCTAGGGGCATATGGAAGTATGACAGCCACCCCAGCCCCCCCCACACACACAAAGCCCCCTCCCCATCCAATGGCACTAATGGACACACACACCCTTTCACCCACACTCCTAACCTACCCTTTCACTAACTCTCTTAACACTGCAACCTTCCAGGCAGACAAATACTCACACTTCCACTTCCACATACAGCCCTTCACATACACTCATGCCAAAAAGCAGTGTTCTTTACCATGAGCAACCAGGAGTCCTCTATCAAATTTTCTACATTTCCAGGTCGGCAGCACATGGCTAAGTAGCATATGCATCTCCCCCAGAAGTTTCATTAGCATGTAGCATGGCCACTGAGACAGCCCACTATTGTACTGCACATCTTCATGTAAAAGCACCATGCTAGGGCTGTCTCTGAATTTCAGAAAGTTACCTTGAGGTGTACACCTCGCTGTAACTTTTCTGAATTCAGGGGTATGATTTAATATCTCATCTGAACAATGATATCTCAGGTCCCTGAATGCACTACTGTGTCAGTACTAAAACATGAATTCAAGCATCTGGTGTGGGGATAGTCTAGTAATAGGAAAACACATCAATGAAATTATCCTTGGCCCATCAGAAAAAAACTTTTTCACTCTGACAAGTATGATTTTATATTTGAAGGCCACCTGGTCTTTACCAATATATTAATAAGATTAAGGAATAAAAAATCTCTGTTAGGAAACAGAAACAAATCATTCATGCACACAGATTTTAATACTATAAGGTGGGGTGAAGCAATGAACAATTCTGCTGAATCAGAGGTACTTTATGAAGGGAAAGCTGTAGACAGGGAAGATAACACAAAATCAAACAGCATGGTGTACCATGGCTGTGCAGGCTAATTCGGGACAACAGAGATCAGCCTTCTCCTATTTAACTTGGCTTTGGTTACCACTTGTATACATTTGTAAATCTGGCTTCAGAAGCCCCTTTCACAGACCTCTCAACCAATCAGGGACAAATTTGAACAGAATCAGGGAAACGTCAAGAAAAAATCAGGGACAATCAGGGACACTTTTAAAATATTAGTGCTATTAAGATGAAACATTGAGAGAATCAGAGCATATGAATTGATACACCTTTTCTGAAGTAAAAGAAGTGTATAACTCTTAATTATTGTCATTATTCATTAAGTGTAATTCACCACCTTTCTGCCTAAAGTCAGTAGTTTTAGGAGGGATTCAGAGGGACAGAGCAAAAATCTGAGTCAAAATTAGGGACAGTTGAGAGGTATGCCCTTTCACTCTAACCAATATAGCAAATATTATGATATTATATTGCGATGAAGATCCCCCTCTTAACCTCAGGCTTTCATATCTTCCCACTCACTAGCTGTACACTGCAGGACAATGCAAACAGTTTTAACAACTTTTTCTAGCTTACTTTTAAAACCTGTGATTAGTACGGGTATGTAGTATTGTCCTACAAAGTAGCTGTAAAGAAATAAAATACAACAGACCACACTCATGACACGTCATGAGCAGAATGTCATAAACTAATTCTCAAACTGCTGACAGAGAATAGTTATCTTGGACAGTGCAAGCAAAGTTTCATGTTCACAGAAAACATTCTCCTTTTTGATATGACATTGAGTATCTGTGAATGATGCAGATTACTGACATTAAACTCACAGCAACAGTCCCATCCAGCTGAGCATGTACATTCCTACCATCGCATACAAGCATCCAGAAGCCTACACTCTGATAAACCCAGCTCTCAATAAGTCATAAGCTCAATAAAACCTCACGTATGAGTTACTAGGTAGCCCTCACATCAACCAAAGTAAATCTAGCATACACAATAACTATATAATGATGGTGGGGAGAGTCTATAACAACAAAATACCTGTGATTAACACTAAGCCAAGCCAGACTTGAAAGTCTGCAAGGAAGACATTATGACCTGGTAACCCCCACCCAAGCATCCTAGTAACCGGTGACTCTGTTTTGTGTAAAACAGTCACAAACCTCACCTTTGCAAGGAGCTTGTGATAATTTCATACCTGTCTGGGACCAAAATTAGGCACATCACAACTAAGCTAAAAAGAATGGACAGTCATTTGTTCATATTACAGAGAAAAATCTAAGAAGGTCTTCTCTCTTGGATATGCAACAGGCTATAGCATGATTACCAAACATCATAGCAAGCATGAAAAAAACATCTACTAAGTGAAATCTTCCCACTTTTTCATTTGGCACCTAAATAAAACATCTTTAACAAAATCTGGCACTGAATTATTGACCAGGGACTCACGTGATGTGAGAGAGAATTCAGTGTCTGTTGGCTCGGACTGAGGTGTACAACCAACCAGAATATTTTGTATGTGATGGACTTCACCTCTGTCTCTGGGAAGTAAAAGTACT
The DNA here is from genome assembly GCF_019279795.1 of Protopterus annectens. Lineage (NCBI taxonomy): Eukaryota > Metazoa > Chordata > Ceratodontiformes > Protopteridae > Protopterus > Protopterus annectens. The sequence goes on along the minus strand of NC_056732.1, from coordinate 1,017,332,845 downwards.
TGAACAGAAGTTTTCCATCCCTATCCTCATAGTGTGTGTATTTATACCTCTTCAAATTCCAAGAAAAACAAAATAAAAGAGAGAGAGAGAAAAGACAAAAAAAAAAAAAAAAGAGGAAGATACACAAGATAACAAAAGTAAAAGTAGATTTGCTAAGTGTCTGAAGTTTCAAAACATGGACTACTTGAAGAGCACGCACATAGTGCTGGAAGAAGGCTGCTTCCTGAATTTTCCTATATGGTTAAAATAGAAATCTGTTGAAAAAAGTTATGTACTCACCATAATGTTCCATCTGAGTTGTCTATCTTCATTTATCCTTGACCAATGGGTTCGGTTCCAAGTATTGGAACCATCTCGGCCATTTCCACAGCTTGTGCAGACCAAAACGTCTTCAGCTTCAACCCTACCCATAACGCATCTCTCCCAGTTACCTCAGATCGAGTTTGCAGATTAGAGCTAAAGAGATGTAAGGAGAGGAGGCCTGGTGAAACCATATCTGCTATATAAAAGTAGGCAAACATGGAGGTATGTACCCTATCTGTTTCACCACAGGACTTTAGCCATTCCAGGGGAAGGAGGGAGGGAAGTCAAGGATAAATGAAGATGGACAACTTAGATGCAATGTTATGGTGAGTACATAACTTCTTTCTCTGAAGTTGTTAAGCTTCGTTTTATCCTTGACAAATGGGATACAAACCCCAGCTACCTAGATCTTGGGCAGACTCAAGGAAGGCCATTCTTGAGCCCCATTGAACCAAAGGATACGCTTCCCCTGGAGACCGAGTCCAATTTGAAATAAGTAATAAAGGTATGGGGGAAAGCCCAAGTAGCTGCTACACAAATGTCATACATAGACGTTCAAGACTGAAAAACTGCTGATGTAGCCATGGATCTTTTAGATTGAGCCTTTAACCTTCTAGGTAAATCACTATTCTTTTTGTCATATATAAAGGTCATGCAGTCTTTTAGCCATCTGTCCAAGGTTAACTTTGCTGACTGGTTTGCCAATTTTAGTACTTGAAAAGGATGCAAAGAATTGGTCTGATTTTCAAAAATCTTTTGTTCTGTGCAGGTCAAAACATAACTGTCTATGAACATTCAACAAATGAAGGGTGTATTCTCCTTTATTAGAAGAGTTTGGAAAAAATACTGGAAGATTAACAGTCTAATTAATATTAGTGTCCGATACTATCTTAGCAAGAAAGGAGGGATTCATCCTTAAGGCAATTCTGTCTTTATGAAAAATCAAATATGGAGGCTTGCAAGATAAGGCTTGTAATTCTGAACTCCTCCTGGCAGACGTTGTTGCCACAAGAAATAAGGTTTTTCAAGATAGGTATTTAAGGTCACATTCGGCAGAATGTTCAAAGGGAGGTTGAACAATAGATTGTAATACTAGATTAAGGTCCCAGGGAGGAATAGGATCCTTAAAAGGGGTTTTAACAAAAGAGTTCCTTTCAAAGATGATTTGCATAACTTATGAGAAGCTAGAGAATTATCCCCAAAACCATTATGAAAGTTCAAAATCGCTGCCAGCTGAATTTTAATAACAGAAGGAGAGGCTCCTGTATCAAAAAGAGTGGATACGAATTCTAAAGTCTTTTCAATGGGTGCTGAAAGGGGGTCAATATTCCTTTTGCGGGACCAAAAGGTAAATCTCTTCCGTTTAATGATATAGAGTTTATAGGTGGATGGCTTATAAAAGACTAGTAAAATTCTGTATACTGGAGAGGGAAGGTTAACTTGCCTGGCAATTAACAGAACTGGAGGAACCATGCTGTTAGCCTGAGGTTCTTAAGGTTTGTGTGAATCAGGTTTTCTGGATAAGACAGGAGGTCCAGAGTTGAATCCAGAGTCCAAGGTGCTTTTATCAGGTAAGGTCAGAGAAACTGGAACCATATTTGTCATGGCCAATAAGGGGCAATGAGGATTACTCTGCTCTTCAACCTTAGGGTTTTCTGAAGGAACTTCAGAATTAAGAAAAGCAGGGGAAATGCACAGAGAAGTCCCGGGGGCCAAGCGTAGAAAAGAGCGTCCCTCGGTGACTCCCCCAGTGGGGGGATTAGGGCTAAGTAGTTGCTGCACTTGTTATTCAGGGGTGAGGCAAAGAGATCTCAACAAGGCTGGTCCCACTGGTGGAAAATCATTTCTGACACTCTTGGATTGAGGGACCACTTGAGAGGTAGAAGAATAGACCTGCTCAGTTTGTCTGCTATCACATTGGATGTCCCTAGAATATGTATTGCTATCAGAAATCAGTTGGAAGAAATCGCTCACTGCTACACTCCAAGTGCTCCTTGACATAGAGAGTAAGATTTCGATCTCCCTTGTTTGTTAATGTACCAAACTACTGACGTGTTGTTTGTTTGGATTACAATAGTCCCTAGAGGGAGAACAGTTTGAAAGGCTTACAATGCTAAAAGCACTGCTCTCATTTCTAGGACGCTGATATGCAAACCATCCTTGATGGAAGACCATGTTCCCTGAACAGTCCTGCTCAGATAATGTCCCCCCCAACCCCATTGGGCAGACCTCCGTGGTTACTATGGCCTTGGGCTGTTGTGGGACAAATGGGCAGCTTAGGAGAATGTCCTCTGAGTGCATCCATCAAGCTAGATCTTTTCTGCAAAGACTGGTATTTAAAATCTAATCCAACATAGGCTGGTGGAGTATAGACCACTGAGTTGCAAGTAGCGATTGAAGAATTTGCATATGAAATCTTGCCAAGGGAACTAGAGTTATTGTCTCTGCCACAGAACCTAGGGCTTGTAAAAATAGATGGGCTGGTAATTTCTTATTGTGCTGTATCTTTCAAACTTGTTCCCTGATTTTTTTGTAGTCTCACTGGTGGAAGGGAGGCTATGAATGTTCTTGTATTTAGTTTGCTACTGTGAACTCTAAGCTCTGAGTTGGAGTCAGTTGAGATTTTTCGTAATTCACTGTAATTCTTAGACTGGAACAAGTCTGTAGAACATAATCTCTCACTATAATCAACAGATGCCTGGTCGGAGCATTAATGAGCTGGTAGTCTAAATATGGAAACACCCGGAATCCTTGCAGTCTCAAGTGAGCTGCTACTACTGACATGCATTTGGTGAACACCCTGGAGGCTGTGGTGAGGCCAAAGGGCAGAACTCTGAAATTATAGTGACTAGTTCCCAGCCTGAAGTGGAGGAAACTCCTGGAGCGTTTGTCCATTTTTATGTAGTAATATGCATACTGAAGGTCTGTTGAGTACATCCAGTCATCCTTCTTCAGAAAGGGAAGAATGGACTGCACCGTGACCATCCGGAATTTTGTTTGTCGAATGGATTTGTTCAATAAACTCAGATCCAAAACTGGTCTCCAGCCCCCTCTCTTTTTTGGCACTAAAAAGAATCTTGAGTAAGTTCCGGACTCTAACTGGTCTGGTTGGACTTCTTGGATGACTCTTTTTTTTTTTTTCTAGCAGTCTTTGTATCTTTAGACTGCTGGTTCCCTCTGACTGGGTGGAACATCGGAGATTCTTCTGTAAAGGGAGGGGGAAGAGAAAAGGGCATGACATAGCCTCTGGATATAATTTTCCGCACCCAGGTATCTGATATGATTTCTAGCCAGGCGTTTGGGCGCAGGGAAAAGCATCCCCCGACTGCCTCCAGAGGAAGGCATTCGAGCCTCTGTTCAGGAACGCTGATAGGATTTCCCGGAAAAGGAATCTCTGAAATCCTGGTTTTGCGGGCCACCTCTGCCACATGAGTGTTGTCTTCCATTAAAGTTCCCCTCTTTGCCCCTGGGGGACCTTTCACCACGTGTGTCTTGAAAAGGCCCTCTGGATTTTTGGAACCACATTTTTCCACCCACTCTCTGATTCCTGGAAAAAGGTCTCTGAGGAGTGGAAAAACGTATGCCCACAGCAGAAAGCGTCTTTCCATCTTTCTCACACCTGGATAATGTTTCTCTAACCTTTGGGACAAATAAGGACGATCTGTCAAAGGGTGCATTTCACAAATGAAAACTTAAATGGTTCTGGAAAGTCACAAAGTTGCATCCAAGCATGTCTCCTTATGGCTACTCTTGAACCTGCTGCTCTGGTAGTCCCTTCAGCTGTATGTGCAATCAGCCTCATGGACAAATTACACACAGACTACATGGTAGCTAACTGAAAGGCAAGTTTGTCTTGCACCTTATCAGAAACAACTCCTGCCAGGGTATTCGAGAGCTCCTTGATCAGATCCCTTTGAAGCCTTGTGAAATGCGCCAAAAAAATTAAAGACTGTAATGTAACGGTTGATGAAGCATAAATCTGCTTGCCAAACAAATCTGTCATTCAGGACTCTCTGCTGGGCAGATGGATAGAGGAATTTTCCTCAGCTAGTTCCTTTTTTGCAGCTTCCACTACAGTCATATCATCTACTGCTAGACCCTTTGCCCAAAATTGTTTATATTCTGGAGGGGATAACATTTTATCTGGTCTCTTGGGAATAGGCTCAATGGAGTCGGCTGCCTTTCATGCCGGATGAGCAATCAACTGAGTAAGTTCATCAGTGGGCGGAGTCACCCAACAGGTAGACGGGCAAGTGCGAAAAGCCTGCAGGTATAGTGATTCTTCAGGGGTAGGGTTTTGGGACTTCCAATTACCTTTCTGTTTCAAAATTTCCAGGATGTCTATAAATGGAGACATCATCAGGAGGTAATCTGGGGGATCCTTTGCATCAATAAAATCAGTATCTTCCATGACAGATTCCTGCGGGGAATCTAAGTGTTTCCTCTTGCACTTTATCTTCAGAGGGACCTCCTCAGTGGTATGGTCTGGAGCGGTATCTGAAGACAGAATCTGAATCTGAGTGTCCTGAAGTTTTAGCATTCTCTGTCCCAGTGGAGGAGCAGGCTGGAGAACTGGACTAGAGGAAGGAACATGCTTCAAGGAAGAAGAGATCAACTGAGTGGCTGAGGTAGCCAAGACCCTCTCCATGGCCTCAAAAGCTGACCCCCTCTAAAGAGGGAAGGGAGCCCAGAGCTGAGAAAGACTGCCTGGGAACCGTGGTCACTCACCGCTCCAACGAAACAGCCCTGAGACAGAAACTGGTGTCGAGCTAACCCTAGCCTAAGCCCCAAGGTGCAGGGATGGCACCAAAAAAAAAAGGAGTCAACTCCTGCCCCTTGGGGCTGATATGGCAACTACAGCGCTGGGATGTCTCTGGATCCGACAAGAGCTGAAGAACTCAGAGCTTGAGTCAGTGCCGAAGTAACATGGACTGTCGGAACCAATGCTGCTGATGTTGGACAACTTAAAGCTGAAATCTCCAAGGCCACAGAGGAGGTTAGAGAAGGAGTAGTCAATGGAGTGAAACAGTGTTTGGCAGCTGAACGGGTTGGACTGAGGGAGAACCTGAAATTCCTCTCGCCCATAAAATTTTCTCCACCAGTCTCTCCACGTCAGTCTCTGTGTGGCTTTTGGTGGAACAGATGGAGGACACAGAAGGAGACTTGGGTCTATTTAAAAAGACCTCTTGCAATTCCCCAGCAAAGGGATAGATAGATGGGGAACATTGACACTTAGGTGTTTGCCCAGTAGAAATACTAGGTGTCGAACCAGTCAGCACCAAAAGAATGCTCGGAGCCTGGGTCTGTGGAATCGAGCCATCAGTTTGAATCTGTGCCAGAGCCCTTGGTGTCAAAGGTTTGGATGCAAAGGAAGGTGTTGGAGCAGACACCACAGTATCAATATGCATTGGAGCCAAGGAACTTTTCGGCACCGACAATTTCACTTTTTTTTTTTTTGACAGTCACCACTGCAGAAGACGGCACAGACATACTTCTTTTCTTGGCCTTCCCAGAGGAAGGAGAAGAGGAGGAAGGCAATGAAATATCAGTCTTACCTTTTTCAGCAGATATGGCCTCATTGAAAGCAGTAGGAATTAAACCTTTTAATATCAGCTTATTTTTTCTCTCAACTAAGGCTCAGTGGCTGAAGCCATGACAAATACTGCAACCTTCCTGCAGGTGATGTGGTCCCAAACAGTAGACACACAAAGCATGTGTGTCTGAAGAAGGAATTTTGTGGTTACACTGTTGACATTTTTTAAAGCCAGAGAGGCCCTTAGGTTCGTCAGCCAAACTAACAAGAAAAAGCACTCTCACCACACACATTGACGACAAAAGGGTGGAGCATTAACAGTCACTCACAAAGATTCAAGGGCGAACTAAACACAGGATATTTTTTTTTTTTAAAAAAGCTATAGAGAAAGAGGGGAAGAGTACACCAAAGTGTACGGAAGGGGTAGAAATCTGCCAACAATGGTAGAAAGAAGTACACAAAGTGTACAGAAAGGGAGAGAAAATATCAACAATGGTAATAACAATTTACAAAAGTATAAAAGGGTAGGTGAAAAACAGAAGTAGTAAACTAGACTTAGCAGAAAAATAAGGAGCTAACAGTATATAAATTTACTTAGCTCGAGAGTGAAGGTGAATGCGTTTGTCCAGGAAAGCAGCAAACGAGATCTGAGTTTACTCCAAGAGATGCATTGTGGGTTGGGTTGAAGCTTGAGAGTTTTTAGCCCGTGTGAGCTGTGGTAATGGCTGAGACAGTTTTGATGCTTGGAACTGAACCCACTGATAAATGATAAAATGAAGATTGACAACTTCAGATATAATATTAAAGTAGTGAAATTTGACATGAATCTTTTTTTGGTTCCCCCTCAGTACCCCATGAGGGCTCTTCTACCTTCACCCAATTAGCACCATTCATTCTGTGGGGGCAGAAGCTGGACATTCATGGGTTTGGCAACAGCCCTACAACCCATTAGTTCCTGTCCAGGAATCCTGATCAACCTTCAGTTCTCCATGGAGAGTCATGTAAGAGGGTGTGGGTCAGCTTGCTGGTCCTAAGGGGCAGCTTACCCACCCTCAAAGCCTCTGGAAACACTCTTCACCAAGCTCCACAATAGCTATCTCCTGAGGGGATAAGTGCCTCTGCATGCCAAATTCCCCTTGACAACATACAGCAGATGCACCACTGATGGTTTGGGCTCAGCAGGCTTGAATTCAACTAGGAGAACACATAGTGATCCTACTAGGTATCACTCATTTGGTGAGCCACAGCCACCTCTTTCCCTCAAGATGCATGAGCTAGCAGCAGATGCTCACTCCCATCCTCTAGGTCCAGCTCCTACGGGCACCTGTATTGCTAATCGAACATGGACTGCCTGCATTGTAGTCATGGCTATATCCCTCTACACTTTGTAGAATTAAGTTTGAACCTAAATCTTAGTCTAAAGATTTGCGCTGGTGTCATCTCTTGAACAATGCTGTGAGAGAGAGAAGGTATGAAAAAAATGTAGCAGCATGACAGGAGATAGCATGAAGATCTGTTTCCTGTGACAGAACCTGAGTACAGAGACTGAATGTTAAGGAGGTTACAAAAAGCTTGGAAGGGATTAAAGTTGAATTACAGAATTTAACAGGTCTGCTTTTATGTGTTTCTGAATTGACTGGGTCGATCAGAGTTGATGAGGTGGAAAATCTGCATGAACAGTGAGAATCTATGAGGCTTGACAAGCAGTAGGAGATGGAGTTCAGTTTGACCAAACAGAGCAGCATTTAATAGTTACAAAAGAAAAATAGAAGGGTAAATCTCAGAATATATGGTATTTTGGAGGCAGAAGAAAAATGGATTTCACCTTGCTAAAAGTTAAGATGGCGGACTGGACAAATTTGCCAAGCAATCATTAGACATTGAATCAGACAAAAGAATGGAACCACCAGAAGCAGAGATAAAGTATGGAAAACTGGGATGATCCTGGTGGTTTTACATAGTGTTATGAAAAAGAAAAATACTGTGCAAATTTTGGAAACAAGGGAGTAGATTGGCTCTTGCAGGTAGACAGTGTTTGTATAGCATGATTATTCAGAAGTGACACTGCAACATAGGACTCACTTTATGGATGTGATTTCAGAGTATAAACAGAGAAAATTGAAATATAAGTTGTCTGTCTGTGGTGTTGAAAATGTACTGGGATGGTATAATGGTTATTTTTGATTATTCAGAAAAAGCTATCCAGCAATTTAAGAAACAGATGGTGCACTTGACCCAAATGGGTGTGGAGCAGAAAGATAAAACAGCTGTGTATGTTAAGAGGTATGGATACATAAGTAGAGGTCAAAGGTGAAGGATTGATAAATTGGATTCAGTTGAAAAGCAATCACTATTAAAATGTTTATACCAAAGGTCAAGATGGTTGAGCAAGTTAGAAGGAGCCACATGACTTTATTAAGAAGTAGAACATGGATGTAAGACTTATAAAAGGACCAGAAGACTACATTAACTGAAGCTTAGACTGATTTGATGAAAAAAATAAGTTATGTACTCACCATAATGTTAAATCTGTGTTGCCCATTTTCATTCTACCTCAGCTAATGGGGTCTCTGATCTGACTCTAATCCAACTCTCGAGCTCCTCCCTTTACCCACAATGCCCCTCCAATCTAACGTACCTCAGATCAAATTTGTTGCCCTTAGTAGGCAATGAATAATACCTTAAGAGAACTTAAAAAATATAGGTTAAAAAAAATAGAACTGGAGCTCAAACCAAGAATCATAGTTCCCAAAATTATATTCCTTGGTTCTTTCCAGGAACAAAGGGAAGTGGGTTAGGAGGGCAGGAAGTTGAGGAAGAATGAAAATGGAAAACACAGATGTAACATAACATAACTTATTTATCTGATGTCATTTTTATTCATTCCTCAACTGATGGGACAGAGTCCCTAGCTAGACGAAATTTGGGTGGTCCTCATGGAAGGATATTTTGGAGTACTGTGGAGTCGAAAGCAGCTCTATTCCTAGAAACCAAATCCAATTTGTAATCAGCAATAAAGGTATGAGCACTGGACCAAGTGGCAGCAGCACTAATATCATCGACGGAAGTTCTAGACCAAAAGGCTGAGGATACAGCCATAGACCTTGTGGAAGGAGCTCTAGGGGTCTTAGACAAGGACAGCCATCTTTTGCTACAGGCAAAAGATATGCAATCTATTAAACATTTGGCCAGAGTAACTTTAGAAATTGGCATGTCTAAACTTTTAGAAGAGAAGGATACAAACAACTGGTCAATCTTACAGAAATCTTTGGTCCAATGGAGATAAAACTGAAGTTGTCTATGCACACCCAAAAGATGGAGCATGTACTATCTTATATTTGAGACATTTGGAAAGAAGATTGTGAGATTAATGTCTTGGTTGATATTAGACTCAGAAGCTACGAGTACCTTAGGCAAAAAAGATGAGTTGGTTTATAAGAAACCCTGTCCTTGTGGAAAACCAGGTAAGAAGGCTTGGAGGACAGAGCCTGGAGTTCAGATAATCATACAGCTAATGTAATAGCAACTAGAAATATGGTTTTCCAAGACAAAAACTTAATGTCTGACTTGGCTGAAGGTTCAAAGGGGCCTGGGGTCAGACCTTAAAGCAGGACAGTTAAATCCCAATGAAGAGTAGAATAATCTACTGGAGGCCTAAGCAAAAAATTTCCTTTGGGAAAGGCTTTGCATAATCTATTAGAAGCGAAGGAAGAATTACTTCACCTAGATGGAAGTTTGAAATGGCAACCAACTGAACCTTAGTAGAAAAAAAACTAGCCCCTTCATTAAAAATTGAAGCTACAAACTCAAGTACAGCTGGTACAGGGGCACAAAAAGGATTCAAATACCTCTTAAGGTCCAGAAAGCAAATCTCTTCCATTTACGTTTGTAAACCTTTCTAGTAGAAGCCTTTTGAGAAGATAATAAAATATGATGGACCAGGGCAGAAAGCCTGGGCTGTCTAGTTTGAGGCCTGTATGTCAGGATGAACCATTCCTGTTGGGTGAGACCTGCGGTCTGGATTGAAATCCAGTATCCAGGGTGAATGTAGAAAATAATGCCAGAGGAAAGTAAACTAAATCTGACAAGGCCAAAAGGGTACAATGAGGATAACTGTGCTCTTCAAACAGGATACTTTCAGTAGAAATTTGAGGATTAGAGGTAATGGGGGGGGGGGGGGCTAACCACAGAGAAGACCAGAGAGCCAATCATGGACTAGAGCATCTCTCGGTGAATCTCCCCTTGGAGGGATCAGGGCAAAGATCCTGCTGTATTTGTTGAGGGGAGAAGCAAAAACATTGCAACATGGCTGGCCCCATCGATGAAAACTTCTCTCTGCCACTTTGGCATTGACAGACCACACGTGAGGCTTCAGAATGGGCCTGATTAGTTTGTCTGCAATCATGTTGAGCTTCCCCAGCATGTACATTGCTTTCAGAAAGTAGCCGGAAGAGATCGCCTATTCCCTTACTCTCATTGATTCTCAACATAGTGGGTAAGATCTGGTTCCTCCTCGTATGTTGGTGTACCAGACTACAGATATATTGTCCATCTGAACAGCAGTCGCTTTGGAGGGGAGAGCATCTTGAAAGGCCTGCAATGCTAGGAGGAATGCTCTCATTTCCAGGACACTAATATGCATCTTGGCCTCTTCTGGGGAACCACGTACCCCTTGGACTCTTCTTCTCAAGTACTGCCTCCCAGCCCCAGTTGGGAAGCATCCATGGTCACTGTGGCCATGGGCAGGGGAAGAACAAAAGGACGGCCTTAAGAAACTTTGTCCAAGTGAAGCCACCAAAGAAGATATTTTTTTGCAAGACTGTGTGATCTTGAATGGGGTGAATAAAGGCTGTCGAAGAACAGACCACTGTACAGATACAGTTCATTGCAGAATCCGCATGTGAAACCTGGCTAAAGAAACTAGGGTGATTGCTGCTGCAATGGATCCCAAGCCCTGCAAGATTAATCATGCTGGGAAAGAAGGATGAGAAGGATGTGTGATCACTTTCTTGACCTGGGATCTGAGTGTCTGAATTTGTGTTGGAGGAAGAGTGACTGTGTCTAGACAAGCAACTATGAACTCCAGACTCTGCATAGGTGTGAGTTGTGATTTGCTGTAATTGACTGTGATGCCTAGGTGAAAACACAACTGGATCAGGTAGTCCCTTGCCTGTAGATGTAGATGTCTAGATGGGGCAATTAGAAGCTGGTCATCTAGGTACGGAAACACTCTGAATCCCAGCAGTCTCAGGTGAGCTGCTGCCACTGCCATGCATTTGGTGAATACCCCAGAGACTGTGGTGAGGCCAAACAGCAATACTCTGAACTGATAATGACCAGCTCCCAGCCCGAAGTGCAGATATCTTCTTCAGCACCTGCTCATTTTGATGTGAAGGTACACATCATGAAGATTTATCAAGTATAGCCAATCATCCTTTTCAGTAGGGGCAAAATGGACTGATTCTGAGATCCAGGATTCCCAAGTCCTCTGTTTTCTCTGGCACTAAGAAGAATCTTGAGTGGGTTCCAGATGCCATCTGGTTGGGGGGACTTCCTGGATGACTCTTTTTATAATCAACTTTTCTATTTCTAATGCTGTCATCTCCCTCTGATTGGGTGGAACATCAGGGATTCTCTTCATTCTTGCAGGGGAAATTTGCAAAAATGGTATGATATAACCTCTGGATATAATCCTCTGCACTCAGGAATCTTTTGTGATGGATGCCCAGACTTTTTGGTGCAGAGACAAACACCCCGACTGCATCCAGAGGGCAACAGTTAGACAACCTTTCATGAGAGCTGGTAGGGTTTATCTGAGAAGGAAACCATGGTTCTGCAGATCACCTCTGCTGTGGGAGTGGCATCTTCCATTAGAGTTCCCCCTCTGCTTCTGGGAGAACTATCTCCTCTCGAACCTTGGAAAGATTTGCACAACCACATCTTTCTACCTCCTCATTAATAATGGGAAAAAGGACTTTCAGGAGTAGAAAAATGGATCCCTATAGCAGACAAGGTCTTTCATTCTTGCTCAGTTCTGTAGAGCATTTCTTTTACTTTCAGGCCAAATAGGAAAGATTCATCAAACTGAGCACTGATGAATGAAGACTTGAAGGGTTCTGCAAACTAACACTGGTGTAATCAGGCATGTCTCATAATGGCTATGCCTGAACTGGTCACCCGTGAGGTAACCTCTGCAGTGTGGGATATCAACTTCATGGACACGCTAGCTATAAACTGAAGGGTGGGAAGTTGCAAAGAGACTTTATTTTGGTCCTCCCCAGACAAGGACCCAGAAAGAGATATGGAGAGATCTATAGTCAAATCCCTTTGCAGTCTTGTGAAATGTGCCAAATAATTCAGTGACTGCAGAGCAAAGGTCAGTGAAGCATAAATGCATTTGTGAATCTGTCTGAGGCCCTAGATTCCCTGTTAGTGGGGTGCACAAAAGACCTCTGCTCTGACAGCTCTTTTTTAGTGGTTGTGCCACAACCATTGCATTAACAGGGACTCCCTTGCTCCAGTGTGCCCTGTCCTTTGGGGGGGTTAAACATTTATCTGGATGCCTAGGGTTGGGCTCCACAGTATCCGATTCCATCCATGCCAGTCGAGAGATGAGGTCTATGAGTTCATCAGCTGGAGGACAGAGGTCCCCCAAGATGTAGCTAGGCCAGACCCGAAAGCATCCAGGAATACCGACTTCTCTTGTGAAGGGGTGTTGGAACACCAACCACCTTTTTGCTTTAGGAGTTCAAGTATGTCTCCAAAGTAGACATCTTCGGGTGGAGATCTGGGGGATTCCTCCCTTCATTGAAATTGGTGTGTTTAGTGAGAGATTCCTGAGGGGAATTGAAGTGTCTCCTTTTACATGTTCTCTTCCAAGGGACCTCATCAGTGGGATGGTCTGGTGAGGTATAAGAAGTGACAAGGGAGTCCTTAAGGACTGACTGGAGACTTGGATGGGGTGGCTGTCCCAGTGGAATAGAAGAATGAGGCTCAGAGCAAAGACCTAAAGGTGTTAAAGATATATGATCCAAAGGGGATAGGGATGTCCTTTCTCTAGGTAAAAAGAAGGGCCATATCGCAACCTTGAAGTTGAGTGCCTAGGGTACACTGAAGCCAGAGGTATCAGAGCCGATATTTCCTGCACCACTGACCCCTGAATCCCTTGAAGCCCTCCAGCCGAGGATGGAGTTGGACCCGAGTTGTCCAGAGCTGAAGCTCTGAAGGGCAAGGATAGCTCTTACAATTCTGGAGTCGACCCAGGTCCCCTGGATCCAGCACTAATGCTTCGGCTCTTAGAGTCCTCCTGCTCTAAAAGACTCAGAGACGGATGGCTCACGGAAGCGACACATAGCACATCTCATTACTAAGCGTTTTGCATCCAGGAAGAAAGAGGTCATTGTCTTCCTCTACTCTTCCCTCATTAGGCCAATCATCGAGTACAATGCCCCATTTGTCATGTACCTCACTAGACACCTGCAACAACTGGAGAGGCCACAAAAGTACCTCACAAAGGGGATCCTAGGCCTTAAACACTTGTCCTATATGGAGAGACTCAAAAAACTCCAACTATTCTCTGTCTCATATTGCCTACTTAGAGGCGATCACTGATTGACTTACAAAGCCATATCTGACCCAGCTCTGTTATAAATGCTACATCTAAAGAAATCCCAATCCCTCTGCACCACATGCTCCAGAGACCTCAACCTCATTACCACAATCAACAGAGCATGCTGGAGGCACAGGTTCATAACCCAGAGACTGCCCATGCTATGGAACAGACTTCCCATACATGTAAAATAGAGTACCTCACTGGCCCTCTTCAAGAGAAATCTTAATGAGTGGATGGGAAATAGAAAATTCATCCCGGGAATCACTCCAGTGGCTCTACTCGACAGAGGCACTGGGAACTAAGGTCGGGTGGCACGATGCCAGGGTAATCCTATGGGGTAGGCTTGTAAAGGCTCCAGGGCCATTAGCCTAATACACACCTATGAACCTATGAAGAATATTAAAATGAGATTATTTGACTCTAGATGTCTGAAGATCTCTGTGAAGTCTGAATGTATACAAAATGTTTTTTTCTTTTTTATATTTGAAGTTGGAACTGCAGGATACATTACTTTAAGGAGCATTATCAATGACTTGAGATGCAGGGAAAATAAATCCATCAATCCATCCACAACCTCTTTTTCCCATTTTTGCATATGGGGTCGGGGTATCAATATGTATGCAAAATAATGATTATTATTTTTATTTGATGAAGTTAATATAAAACGGGTTGCTGACACTTCATCAGCCAGCCAATTAATGTCACTTGAATTTACTAATTTGGTAGGATCTGCAAATTAAAAATAACATTACTGTCTCTTTCAAGTCTGCAATGTTTGTGAACAATGATGTACAAATAATGCTCTTAGAAGCATGCAAAAGTACTGTGCATATGAAAATATTAATCTGATGTCTAAGAATGAATAAAAACAGAATTTAATAGCATACAGTGAAATTAAACATAGTGTAGGTTTAAAAAGCATTTGTAGAAGTTAACCAGTTCTTAGTTTATTTGACTCTAAAGGTTTGAAGATTTCTGTAACGTGTATGTTTTTTTGTACTAATTAATGTTTTTTGAATTTATTGAGTTGATAGAACCAGCAAAACATGAAAATATATTACTGTCTCTTTTAATTCTGTATGGTTTGTAAACTAGAATATATTATTAATATTCTTAAAACTAGGCAAAATTAATGTCTATATGAAAAAAGTAGTTATGTCTTACCATAACGTTCCATCTGTGTTGTTGATCTTCATTCATTCATCACTGATGGGATTTCGGTTCCGTCCTCGGAACTGAGTCAGCCATATACCAAGCTCGTGCCAGCCAAAAACTCTTGAGCTAAGCTTTTACCCATAATACCCTTCTCCCTGTTACCTCAGATTGAGTTTGCCCGTTATTAGTAAAGCACAGGCAGTTTCTGTGCAAGTACCCTAATTCAGTACTTGGACCCAAAGTATCCCCCAGGCGCCTTAGGAGGGGGAAGGAGGGTGGGACGTAATGAATGAAGATAACAACACAGTTGGAACACTATGGTAAGACATAACTTCTTTATCTGATGTTGTTAATCTTCATTCATTCATCACTGACGGGACAGAGTCCCCAGCTACCTTGTGTCACTTGGGCGGCCCCTATGGAAGAATATTCCTGAGCACCAATAAGCCAAATGAAACTCTTCCCCTGGAGGCCAAATCCAATTTGTACTGAGTTATAAAGGTATGAGGAGTAGCCCATGTTGCAGCTGCACAGATATTGTCCATAAAAGCTCTCGAGTGGAAAGCCACAGAAGTTGTCATTGATCTGGTGGAGTGAGCTTTGATTTTCTGTGGTAAAAGTTCTTTTTCATGATGATAAATGAAGAGTATACAGTCTCTGAGTCATTTAAATAAGGTCACCTTAGAAACTGACTTTCCTATTTTAGGACCAGAGAATGATATAAATAGCTGGTCCGATTTCCGCATTGTTTTTGTCCTATCTAGGTAGAATCTCAACTGTCTGTGTACGTCTAACAAATGCAGACAGTACTCTCCTTTATTTGAAAAATTAGGGGAAAAAATGGTAGGTCAATAGTCTGGTTAATGGAGAAATCAGAAATTACTTTGGGGAGAAAGGAAGAATTCATCTGGAGTGATACTCTGTCCTTGTGGAAAATTAAATAGGGGCGTTTTATGCATAGAGTGTGGATCTCAGAAATAAGAGATTTCCAGGATAAGAACTTGATGTCACAAGTTGCTGCAGGTTCAAAGGGGGGGGGGGGCTGCATCAAAGATTGTATGACTAGTGTGAGGCTCCATGGTTCTATAGGTTGTTTGATTGGAGGTCTAATGTGAGAGACTTCTTTTAGAAAAATTTTACATAGACAATGTGAGATCAAGGAGGAATTCCCAAAACCATTATGAAAATCTGAAATGGCAGCCAGGTGAACCTGTATAGTTGAGGCTACAGCACCTTTTTCAAAGAAATTTGACAAATAATCTAGCACTGCAGTAACTGGGGCTGAGTGCGGGTCTAGTTTTCTCTGGTTACACCAAACTGAAAATCTCTTCCATTTGTCAATATAAAGTTTCCTGGTGGATGGTTTGTGAGAAGCCAGAATAATGTCACATACAAGGGAGGAAAGGTTGTTCTGCCTGGCGATCAGCGGAAGTGGAGAAACCAAGCTGTCAGCTTGAGACTGGTTAAAATCAGGTGGTTCAACCCTTGGGGATGAGAAATCAGATCTGGAGTTGGATCCAGAATCCACGGTCGGCATAGTAGGTGAGGGCGGAGAAAGGGGAACCATACTTGTCAAGGCCAGTAAGGAGCTATGAGGATCACTTTGCTTTTCAACCGAAGAGCTTTCTTCAAAAATTGGGGAATCAGAGGGATGGGAGGGTAAGCATATAGAAGTCCCGTGGGCCAATTGTGGGTAACAGAGTCCCTTGGGGACTCCCCCTGCAGGAGAATTAGGGCAAAATGCTGCATTTGTGGTTTGATGGGAAGGTGAACAGGTTGCAGCAAGGCTGGCACCAATGGCTGAAAATTTTCATCACTATGGACGGATTGAGGGACCACTCGTGAGGCAGGAGACTACATCTGCTTAGCTTGTCTGCAATCATGTTGGAATCCCAGGGAATATGCATTGCTATCAGAAAGTGGTTGGAAGCTATCGCCCATTGCCAAATTCTCATGGCCTCTCGACATAAGGGGTAGGACTTGGTTCCTCCTTGTTTTTTGATATACCAGACTACTGACATGTTGTCTGATTGGATGGCAATTGACCCAGAAGGAAGAACAGACTGGAATGCTTGCAATGCTAAAAGCACTGCCCTCAGTTCTAGGACATTGATATGCAGATTGGCCTCTATTGTGGACCAGGTGCCTTGGACTGTCATTCCTTGAAAATGCCCTCCACCCACCCTATCAGGGAAGCATCCGTGTTCACAGTGGCTTTGGGCCGAGGAGAATGGAAGGGGCGGTGCCAAAGCTCTGTTTCTGGCCTCATCCACCAAAGTAGGTCCTGTCTGCAATGATTGGTTATCCATATCTGAAAGGACAAAGGATGATGATATGGGTACCATTGAGATAATAGAAGGCATTGAAGGAGTCTCGTGAAGTTTTGCAAGGGGCACCATTGGTATAGAAGCTGCCATGGAACCTAGGAGATGGAGGACTTCCCGTGCTGAAACATTGTTTTGACAGAGCATCACCTGGAGTTGATGCCTCAGTCTTTGTAATCTGTGGTCTGGGAGAGAGACTAAACAGGAGTGGGTGTGGAATACTGCTCCTATGAACTCTATGGACTGGTTCAGTGTCAGGTAGGATTTCTCCCAGTTTATTGAAATTCCCAAGAATTTCACCAGAGAAAGAGTGTATTTCAGGGCCGTTACCAGTAGATGCTTGGTGGGGGCGGTAAGGAGCCAATCGTCTAAATATGGAAACATCCAGAATCCTTGCAGTCTCAAGTGAGCTGTTACTACTGTCATGTACTTGGTGAACACTCTGGGGGGCTGTAGAGAGTCTGAAAGGCAGAAGACGGAATTGGTAGTGATTGGCTCCCAGCAGGAAGCGAAGCAACTTCCTGGAGCGTTTGTCAATTCTGATGTGGTAATACACATCCTGAAGGTCCATGGAGCACATCCAATCGCCTTTTCTCAAAAAGGGAAGAATGGATTGAACTGCCACCATCCGGAATTTTGTTTGGGTGACAAACTTGTTTAAGTTGCTGAGATTAAAAATCGGTCCCCAGTCCCTGTCTTTTTTGGCACCAAAAAGAATCTTGAGTAGAATCCAGATCTGCATTGGTCTGGTGGGACTGCTTGGATGACTCTTTTTTGATGCAGCTTTTTTATCTCTATAGCTGCTTCTTCCCTTTGACTGGGTGGGACATCGGGAATTCGTCTTGGTGGCTTTGGGTAAGAGTCGAAAGGGATGTGGTAGCCTCTGGATATTATCTTCTGCACCCAATAGTCGGTGGTTATCGATTGCCATGCAACGTGATGCAGAGAGAAATGTCCCCTGACTGCTTCCAGAGGAAAGCAATCGGGCCGCTCTTCAGGAGCGCTGGTAGGACTGTCCAGAGAAGTAACCTCTGGGTCCCTGGTTACACGGGCTCCCTCTGCCTCAGTAGGGGTGTCTTCCAGAAGAGTTACCCCCTCTGTCCCTGGGGGTGAACTCTCCATGTGTGTCATGAAAAGGACCCTGAGACTTCTTGTGCCACAACTTTCCACTCATGTGATTCCTGGAGAAGGAATGCTGGGGGGGGGGAGTGCAAAAGCATATACCTATGGCAGACAGGGTCTTACTGTCCTTCTAACACCTGGCTAGAGTGTCCTTTACTTTTGGGCCGAATAGAGAAGACACTTCAACTGGAGCATTCAGGAAGGAAGACTTAAAGGGGCCCGTGAAATCATAAAGGCACATCCAGGCATGGCGTCTCATACCTACACCTGAACCCGCAGCTCTTACTACCTCTTCAGTTGCATGGGATATTAACCTCATGGACGAGTTAGAAATGGATTCCAGGGTTGCGAGCTGCGAGGCAACTTTGTCACTGACCTCGTCAGACACCTGTCCTGATAGAGTTCCAGAGAGTTCAGAGATTAAGTCTCTTTGGAGCCTTGTAAAATGTGCCAGATAGTTCAAGGACCCTATGGCAAAGGTCGATGAAGCAAAGACTCACTTCCCTAATCTGTCCACCAACTGGGACTCCCTGTTAGGCAGAAGAAAAGTCTGTCTCTCTTCAGTGAGCTCTGCCGCCACCACCATAGCATCTACTGGTAAACCTTTAGACCAATGTGGACTCTCCTCGGAAGGGGATAGAATTTTTTCTGGTCTCCGTGGGATTGGCTCTACCAAGTCAGGATTCTTCCAGACGTGCTGCACCATGAGCTGGATTAGCTCATCTGCAGGCGGAGTCACCCAAGAGGTAGATGGACGGGCACGAAAGGCCTGCAGGAAGATGGACTCAGAGGAGGAAGGGTTGGGCTTCCAGTCACGCCTCTGTTTCAACATTTCAAGGATGTCTCCAAAGGAGATATCTTCAGAAGGTGACCGTGGGGACCCTTTCCCTTCATCGTAATCCATATCCTCTGTAAGAGACTCCTCAGGGGAGTCTACATGCTTCTTCTTGCATGACTTCCTCCGTGGCACCGCTTCAGTGGGAACTTCTGAGGAGGACTCAGAAGAAGGGGCGCCTGCAGTAGGGTTTTCTGTGGCTCTTGTTCCCCGATGTCCCAAACTGGTGGCTTGTGTCAGCTGCAGCTCAGGTGGAGGGGACATCTGGGGTTCCGACGTGGTGGTTTGCTTCCAGAAGCAAGAGCCCTCTCCATTTCCCAGAAAGCAGGACCAACTGAAGAGGGATGACAGCCCGGAACCGAGAATGGCAATCTCGGAACTGGGGTCACATCCCTCGCCGTCGAACCCGTTCCCAAGAGAGGAACCTCAAGAAGGATCGGTGCCGACAGAACTCCTGGCACCATGGACAGAACTGTAGACACACTTGAGACCATACTCGGCACTGAAGAGCCCATGGCCCAATCCTGAACCAGAGGAAGACCTGGCTCTGAAGGAACCGATGGCCAAACAGTCGGTTCCGTGGCCACAGTGAGATCCACTAACGGCATCAAAGCAGTGGGTATTGAAAGAGGCATCAGAGTCGAAGACTTTGAAACCTGCAAGGAGGTCAAAGGAGGAGAGTAGGATGAAGTCTGTGGAGAAACACTTCCAAGTCCGAAAGGTGGATGCGTCTTAGAGGGTGTAGGAATCCCCCTGGCTGTCAGCAGCTAGTCCACAAGGCGTATCACATCAAGTGGCTCCTAGTGGCTCAAGTGGATATCCCTGATGAGGACTCTGGCCACTCAAGGAAGGGGCTATATATCTGTCCAAAAAAAGGGTCCACTGACGGAGAGTATCAGGTCCATATTGTGGTGTCCAACAGCACTGCTGTCTCGAGTTTGGAGACGGGGAGTAATGGAGCATCTATTGCAGTTATAGGTACCGTAGACAGACTCGATTCTGAAACGGCACTCGATACCGAAATGGGTGAGGAGGTAGTTATTGGAAGCTCAGTCAAAGGTGGGGCCGTAGTCATGGGTAGCAAAGGCAAGCTCGGTGCCATGGCACTCGGTACCGAAGAGGATGCAGCAATTTGTAACTTGGGAATAAAAGGTGCCGTAGACAATATTGCTGCGGAAACAGGCATCAAAGGCATAAAGACAGTTGACGGAAATAAGGTCGGCGTCATAGAGACTGGCTTCGGCTCCGATGACACTTTTGGCATTTTCGGTTTAGGTGGCTTGTCCAAATCACCAGACGATGAAGAAGGTACAGACTGTGGTCTTTTCTTTCTTAGGAGAGGGAGAGCCCTCCGACGCAGAAAGAGCCACTGAAAAGGCTGCCTTAAGGAGGCCCTTCAGAATTAACTTGTTTTTTCTTTCATTCAGAGTACAGGCACTAAACCCTTTACAAATAGAACACGAAGGTTGCACCGAGAGATGGGACACCCCAAACAGTACACACAGTCCTCATGAACATCACTATTAGGCATTTTCCTACTACATTTCAGGCATTGCTTAAAGCCTGATGTACCTTTCTTTTCAGACATCTTCGACACACACATACACACACATACAATAAACAACCAAAGAGGAGGCTAGAAGGGAGATTTTATGTATATATATATATATATATATATATATATATAT
This sequence comes from Protopterus annectens, assembly GCF_019279795.1. NCBI lineage: Eukaryota > Metazoa > Chordata > Ceratodontiformes > Protopteridae > Protopterus > Protopterus annectens. The sequence goes on along the minus strand of NC_056732.1, from coordinate 1,017,312,273 downwards.
ATATATATATGTGTATATATAGATATAGTTTTTTTTTTTAAGAGACGGAGAAAGAAATACCAGCAATGGTATTTAAGAATTACCACAAGGGTAGGGAGAAAGGCCGTACCACCAATGGTACTAAGGTTACCGAAAGGTAATTAAGAAAAGGAGCCAACAGGAAGGGTAAAGGCTAGCGACAGACAAAGATATACAAAAATCAGGAAAATTACAAGAAAACTACTATCAAACTCTATAAAATATCAAAAATTGTTCGACTTAGCTGAGAACTGGCTTGAATGCGCCTTTATGGCTATGCGGCAAACGAGATCCGAGGTAACAGGGAGAAAGGTATTATCGGTAAAAGCTTAGCTCGAGAGTTTTTGGCTGGTGCAAGCTTGGTATATGGCCGACTCAGTACTGAGAACGGAACCAACATCCCATCAGTGATGAATGAATGAAGATTAACAATATCAGATTATCATGTTTGATGCCAGAGAATTAATACAAAGCTAGAATTTAACAGCACTTGGTGAAAATAACCACTGTGCTTGTTTAAAAATCAGATAATAAAATTAACCAGTGCCTTTAAAAAGATGGTCTCATATATGATAATTGCTCTATATATTCAATCTGGGATAGGTATGTAATTGTTTTTATTCTGAAATGGTTGCATAATTAAATAGGACCTGTCAAATCCTTGACAGAAGCTATTCAATATCAGTCTCCAAACAGGCTTTGTGACAGTCAAATCGAGGACAGCAACAGTCATCCGTCTGTGCAAATGTGAGGCATCAATGGACCTGGTTAATTACGGACCTGTATGTCTGACCAGCCTCATCTGTAAGGCTATGGAGAGGATCATTATGGAATTAATTAATAAGAACATATGTAATCTACAAACTTTTAACCAAAGCCAGTTTGCTTTTGTCAAGGGTAGATCCTGCCTGCTTTTGAGAAGGTTACTGAAGAAATGGATGAGAGAGAATTAGTACATATCACATATCTAGACCTCGGAAAGGTGTTCAACACCATCCTGCACTCTGGTATTATTGATAAACTGTCCCACCTAAATGTTTATTCCTATGTAACTTGTTGGACAGTAAACTGGCTCACAGAGAGAACTCAGGAAATGAGGGTAGGTGGTTCTACCTCCTCTAAATGACCTGTCACTAGTGGTGTACCCCAGGATTCAGTCCTTGAGACATTTCTCTTTGGCATTTATTTCTTGGAGGTAAAAACTGATGCAAAGGATTTTTGGCTGACCAACTTTGCATATGACTGCTTGCTGCCATCATAAACTGTCCAGAGGGCACCAAAATCCTCCAAGAGGGCTTTTCCCAAACAACTAGCTGGTGTCATAACCATGGCCAAGAAATGTATAACAATCTTCCTTGGCAAGCATGACATCCCTTGCAGCTATCATATTGACAATAAACCTCTGAAATTTGATTTTGTAGTTAGGGACCTGGGAAACTATGTGGACAATAAACTGTCATCTGATTACCATGTATCTACTATTACAAGGATGTCCTTTTTCATTGGGCAGATTAATAAGGGTATGGCATTTAGGTCCAGGGATATGATAACTCCACTGTACTTGGCACATATTAGGCTGATCGTGTATAAAGACCCCTTTCAGTATGTACCTGTCCAAGCATTTAACACAACATGAATGGCCACAATGCTTTCTCACTAAGAAAATTAAGGGTCTAAATCATAAAAATCTGCAATGACCATCTCAAAGACTTGTCCCCCTTCTCAGTACCATACAGACTACTGAATGGATGATCTCTGGTTAACATACTCAGCCTCAACAAACCCTAACCTCTTTGACCTATTGCATATCTGCAAGTCCAGTGGTGGAATAAATACCCACTCAAGAGCTCTTACTCTTTTCTGCAACATAAATACAATATGTTGGTCATGTGTACATATATATATATATATATATATATATATATATATATATATATATATATATATATATATATATATATATATATATATATATATATATATATATATATATATATATAAAAAAAAAAATATATATATATATATATATATATATATGTGTGTGTGTGTGTGTATGCAGATAACTTAGAATACCACTTCTTTGGAGTTGTCTTCCTCTCCACGTAGAGCAAATTACTTCCCTTAATCTATAAAAAAGATGATCTGGATGAACAAACAGGAAACCACAAATTACCCCCCTGGTTAGCTGTACAGCAGCACCCTTGTTCCTTATGGATAGGGATAACATGTAAATGTTCTGTGAAGCTCTAGGTTATTCGTACTTAAATTACAAGAGCCAAAAACTTCATGGGAATGTAGGACTAGGCTTCTAAAGATCCTCAATGATCAATAACCTATTAAGTACATATGAACCTACGAACTAAGATTACTCAAAAAGTTACTGTAGAAAATGTGAAATTTAACTTATTTTCTCCTGCAATGCAATCATATGCTCAACAACTATTTATACAAAATAAAACTTCTAGTACACATTTTCTTCCTGTATTGATGCTAAATAAAAAGGAGCCTTGCGAGTGGATATGCTGGTTGTATGGGTGAGGCCTAGAATATTAATAAACAGTTGAAAACATTTGTTAGCATACTGATATTTCAACATTACTGTTTATCTAAGTATGCTTGTTGATACTAATGCAAAGCATATATTGCTGCAAAACCTTGCAAAATACATTTGTAAATATAATGAGAATAACCGATATAATGAAGGACGGCAGGGTGGATTAGATGTGTGATAATGTAAGGTATTGCCAGCTATGCCAGAAGTAAGGCAGTGGATGTGTAACATATGCCAGCATAGATAGCTGGAGTTTTGTAAAGACGTATATATATATATATATATATATATATATATATATATATATATATATATGTTATTTGTATATCAAAGTAATTTGTACAGATGTTTGTGTTGAAAAATGTATTTGTAAAGCTGCTTGTGTTAAAAATGTACCAACAGTGGGGCCTAATGGAGAGAAAAAGACACCTGTATGTCAGACTTTATTGTAACTGTTGAAATGACTATACTGTAACAGAGGGTACTGGAATAGAAGAGGTTAATCTCTGTCCAGCTAACTTTGAAAAATAATCTGAAATTAAATTACCTGGTTTAGACCATAAAGATCATATCTCACAGTTCTGACTGCAGCCACAGATGAAATGTCTGTGAGAAGTCTGGCTTAGTAGCTCTGTAGGAGGAGTAGAATTGCCAACATTTTTTACAGCTTCCAGATGCTGTAACACATCTTAACAAACCTCTATGTGTGTTTATTGTGACACATATGTGCAAGATCCTGGCCAAGTTTGTAGTAAAGGGGTAGTGTGGGAATCGGAGTCAGGTGACCAGATATGATGTCATTCTATAGCCAGCACTGAAATGATATTTAGATATTAGTGAGAGATGTCACTTACCAATCATCAGTCTGTTTGTGAAACCTGACAAAGACATATCACTCAACCATGTCATCTTGCCTTGCTCTAGTAAGTGAACTAGGTAACAGTAATTTGTTAGATCAGTCAGGAAAATATAGTAAATTAGTTAAGTATTGTTTTTCTGTATCTGCATGAACCTTTCCTTCAGTGTTATTCTTAATATTTCCTGTGACTGAAACTCTGGTGTTAATTGTAAATAGATAATTAGTATTTTCATGTTCTTTTATTATTTATTATTAAATATATTTAAACTTTTAATTGTGGCAAGTCTTTTAGAAAATATTTTAACCTTTGAGAGTACATATATTTATTTAGTGACACTGTGACTGCTCCTGAAAGCCTTGCTGTTTGGTCAGCATTACCATTGGTACTAGTATTAATTTTACTCAGTACAACTGAGTACCCTTGTAAGAGCCTTAGAGTAGCTGGCTGGTGGCAGTGTAACTATCTTATATTCTGGGTAAAGGGTAGCAGAGTAAGTAAATCTGTGTCAGCTTTTCCCAGGTCTGTGTGTGTGTGTGTGTGTCTGTAAGTGTGTGTGTGCGTGTGTGTGTGTGTGTGTGTGTGTGTGTGTGTGTGTGTGTGTCTGTAAGTGTGTGTGTGTGTGTGTGTGTGTGTGTGTGTGTGTGTGTGTGTGTGTGTGTGTGTGTGTGTGTGTGTGTTACTTGGAACAGGGGCACAGAGCACTGGTTTCTGCAGAAAGAAAAGTGGAATCTTATTTAGGGCCTGGAGAGGAAAATCCAGCTCCAGTACTGTGTGTGCTCCCTGTGTGCTCTTAAGGGAAATTGTGTTTGGTGCAGAGAGATACATCTGGAAATACTGTGTGTAACTATTTTGTTCCATGTGAACGTCCCCAACCAGTGTCAGTGGTAAGGACTAAGGCTCCTTGATTACTGGCCCAGTATAGGGACTTCACAAGATGATTAGGTTTATATAAAATAAATGGAAAGAAAAGAAATATGGAGAACAAGATATATTTCAGTAATGCTAATAAGAAGTGATAAATGCCCACAGTGCCTCTAGGAAGTAAAAACAATGCAAAATAAAAGATGTGTTAACAATATGGTGCATGTTATACTGAATGGATAGAATAGATATGAGTATTAAAAATAAAATAAAAGAATGTAAGATGCAATATTGTGCCAGTTGTGATTGGAGTACTTTATTGATAGTAAAATGGTGCTGGTAGAGAAAAATTGATGTTTGCTTGGAGAAGACACATCTCCTATCCTGACATTGTGATGATGGGAGATCATGAGATGCATATGGCCAAGCAGCTGTATGAATAAGCTGGAAGAGGACATTTGTATAAACTATGTGGAATGAGTAAGAAAAAAAGAGATTTGTATGGCTGCAGATATGGAATGGAACAGCAATAAAAGTAACATAATGACTCTGGAAGAAAAACACAGCAATACATACTATTTAACACAGTATTATATTATATTATATTATATTATATTATATTATATTATATTATATTATATTATTTTTCTGCCACTATACAGGTTTTGTACTAAGTGAATGGGGAACAGCTACAGTCATTCTTCCCCTGCATAAGAGAGGACCTTCCACAGACCCAGGCAATTATAGACCCATAAGTCTGACTAGCCTCAAATGCAAAGTCATGGAAAAACTTATCATGGAACTAATCAATCAGGCATAGGAAACCTCCAAATACAGGAACTGTCTCAGTTTGGATTTTTCAAGGGTAGACCATGCTTACACAACCTGGTGATTTTTTTTAAAAGGTCTCCAAAGCAATGGATGAAGACAAAACAGTACATACTACAATTATCAACCTTGCCAAAGCTTTTGACACAACAACCCACTCAGACATAGTAGAAAAGTTAAATAAACTGAGGGAAAATAAAACATGCTACTTGCTGGACTGCCAACTGACTCACAGACAGGACACAGAAAATCAAAATAGGGAAGTTACCTCCACAAAGAGACACGTCACCAGTGGAGTCCCTCTGTGTTCTGTGTTGGGACCCCTCTTGTTTGGCATCTACTTTTCTGAAGTAAAAGCCAATACCAAAGGGCTGTGGTTGACTAAGTTTGTAGATGACCGCAAGTTAGGAGCACTCACTGAATTCCAAAATGACAGCCATCCTGCAGGAATGTTTGCCCCAAATAAATAACTGCTGCAAAAATCATGGGTTTAAACTGAATGCAGAAAGATACCTTACTTGTATCTTTCGGGAAGTCATCTACAACAAGGAATTGCTACATTGACAATACACCCCTAAGCGTTGACCTAATTATTCGGGATTTGGGAACTCGTGGACAGTGACTGCACTTTTGACCAACATGTGTCAATTGTTGTAAGAAAGCCCTTCTATATTGCATAGCATACAAACAAAGGGATTGCGTCTAGATCTAGGGATGTCATTATTCCCTTTTATTCATCCCTCATTAAGCCAAACATTGAAAATAATACCCCATTTTCTATGTATGTGCCCAGACATATGCAACAACTGGTAAGCAAACAGAGATACCTTACTAAAAGGATACAAGGCCTAAACAACATGTCTAATATAGATCAACTCAAAGCAATATCACTATACTCAGTATCCTACAGACTGCTAAGACGTGAGTGTCTGGCATACAAGGAATCCTCCAACCCAATACTGATGAATTTACTGCACATTAGCAAGTCCACTGGCATCAGAAATACTCAGTCTAGGGATCTAAACCTCTTCTGCAACATTAACAAAATGGACTGGAGGGATGGGTGTTTCTGCTGTGGAAAAGACTCCCCATCAACATTAAGAAAAGTTCAACTATGTCCATACTCAAGCACAACTTGGAGCTATGGACTGGAAACAGAAAATGTACCCCAGGACTGTCCCCTGTACTATTAATAGACGGAGAAAGGCAGCACCTAAATGCTTTATTCCATGCATGGCTCCCCTCAAAATATCTATGGCATGATCCCAGTTATTCTCGTTAGGGGTAATACATATAATTATTGACCATGGGATGGGAAAGACCAATCTCTAACCAAAAAGGGAAACTGGCTGGGCTCACAAATCCCCGCAAGGGCAGATAGCCTAGTACAAACCTATAAACTTACAAAGTGTGAGAAGAATACAGAGAAAAATTAGTAGTGGATAAGTAGAATGGAGTATTGTATCAGGTAGAAAAGAAAATAAAGGGGGGACAGCCTGAAGGTGGTAACAGACTTGGTTACATTCTGTATTGTCTTAGGGCAATATTGTGAGTAATATTATAGTTTCTCTCATGTCTGTAATGTTTGTGAACTATGATGCATTACTAATACTCTTAGAAGTAGGGAAAACAATACTAGATTTATGCTTCAGAATGAATATAAAACTAGAATTTAAGAGCACATGGTGAAATTAAACATAGCACTTGTTTAGAAAATACTTGATGAAGTTAACCAGTATTGTAGTTTATTTGACACTAAAGGTTTGAATATACATGTAAAGCATGAATACATATTACCTTTTCATAAGTAATTCCTCTTGAATTTATTGATTTGATAGCACCCGAAAAGTCTGAAATAACTTACTGCCTTTCAACACTGTAAGGTTTGCAACTATGGCAAACTATTAATATTCTAAGAAGTAGGCTAATTATTGTGTATATAAAAATATTATGTTAGACTGAATACAAAATGAGACTTCCATAGCATGTGGGAAACTAACCAGGGTATCTGTTTAGAAAGCAGATGGTAAAATTAAGTGTTTGCTAATGGAGGGTATTTGGGACAGAAGGACTGGAGTGCCACTAATGATAAATAACACGTAGAAACAAAAATATACTAGATGAGAGGTATGACAGGGATGACTTAGAAGTATAAAGGATAAAATCAAACAGCTCTACAAGGGTTTCAAATGTCTGATACTGAATATTAGGTATAACATAGTTTATGTTGTACTGGTTCTTGATGAAAGGTGAATCTGCAGTTATCCAGCTTTTGTTCCATCTAAAGTGGAATAGGATTGTGGAAAAATTTATGAAAATTATGACTGCTGAAGGAAAGTGAATGGTTTAATTTTAATTATTTAGGTAACCTAACTTCTGATCAAAGCATACAAGACAGAATGGCATCTAATCATTCAAGTGAGGCTGAACATCCTACTCAGTAATTGTTAAAATATTGCTAAGGGAACATTGAGAAATGACAGAAATAAGCACCTTGCTTTGGGAAATAATCAGAAATAAGCACCTTGCCTTTCATGAACTGGATGTAAAACAAAAACTAATGACAGTCAGGAATGAATAATATAACAAATCAGCAGCACAACATTTATTTATTTTCATTTTATTTATCCTTTGTTAACCAGGTTAGTCCCACTAGGCTAGTGGCCTCTTTTCAGGGGAGACCGAAGGTGGTCTTTATATTACTAGGAGAAATTTGACCAGGGCATTAGGGAACTTCCCCTACTCTTGGTAATCGGGGGAAAGATTTGTGTTACACATCCTGTCTTCCTGTTTCCTGTCCAGGCGCAGAGGCAGCCAAGAGGAGCAGGAAGAAAATATGGCTGATTCAACTTTGACTGAAAATGAAGTGAAGGTTGATGAAAATGTAGCTGAAATGGTAGAATCGCTACCAGATTTTTTTTTTTTTCTGATGCTCTGGGTGCAGAAAAAACAGTGATAATGGAAGCTAAGAATACAGCATTGATGGGACCAGATGACATCCCTGGCTGTGTACTACATGAACTACAAAATGAACTGGCAGCTCACCTAAGTGTCATGTTTAATCACAGCCTCACCTCAGCCTTTGTGCCCACTGAGTGGCGCACAGCTACAGTTATCCCTCTCCACAAGGGGGGGATCCACCTTGGATCTCAGGAACTACCATCACATCAGTTTGACGAGTTTGATCTGCAAGGGCATAGAATGCATTATCAAGGAACTTATAAACGAAGACATTGGCAACCTTCAAACACTGGAACCCACCCAGTTTGGGTTCGTGAAGGGCCGGTCTTGTCTCCTGAACCTGACTGACTTCTTTGAATCAGTCTCCAGAGCTGTGGACGAGGGTAAGGTGGTCCACACAGCCTATCTGGACCTTGCCAAGGCCTTCAACACCATCCCTCACTCTGGAATCATAGATAAATGTACTAAGCCGGGCATAAATCCCTACATCACTCAATGGGTTGCCAACTGGCTTACTGACAGAACCCAGACTGTAAAAGTAGCAGACTCCAAATCCAGCTCCAGACAAGTGACAAGTGGAGTACCTCAGGGTTAAGTCCTGGGACCACTCATGTTTGGCACCTACTTCTCTGAAGTACAGGCCAACACTAATGGACTCTGGCTAACAAAGTTTGCAGATGACTGCAAACTGGGAGCCATTACTGAATCCCCAAATTATGTGGATATTCTACAAAAGGGCCTTACAGAAACAGATGCTTGGTGCCAGAGCCATGGGCTCAAGCTTAATGCCAAGAAATGTATAGTTATCCCCTTTGGGAAAAACCATGTACCCATGAATTACCACATAGGTGGCAGTACACTAAACACCGAAAGTGTGATGAGAGACTTTGGGACACAGGTGGACAGTGGTCTCACCTTCGATAACCATATCGCCACAACAGTCAGGAAATCCTTTTATGTGGCACACCTCATCACTAAGGGCTTTTCATCAAGGAAAAAAGGTGGTCATTGTCCCACTGTACTCATCCTTCATTAGACCCATTATAGAATATAACGCCCCATTTGGTATATACCTCACAAGACATCTGCGACAGCTGAAAAGGCCGCAGAAATACCTCACTAAAAGAATCACAGGCCTAAAGCAGATGCCATATCCTGACCATCTAAAAAAAACTCCAGCTATACTCTGTGGCATATTGTCTACTCAGAGGCGATCTCTGCTTAACATACAAGGCCATGTCAAACCCTGAGCTGTTAGACATGCTCCACTTAAAGAAATCCCAATCTCTCAGAGCCACATGCTCCAGGGATCTAAACCTTGTCGTCACAATGAACAAAACATGCTAGAGGGATAGGTTCCTGACCCAGCGACTCCCCATACTGTGGAATAGACTGCCCATACATGTCAAGCAGAGCACCTCCTTGGCCCTCTTCAAAAGGAACCTTGATGATTGGATGATAGAAAGGAAATTCATCCCGGGGATCATGTCAGTTGCCCTGCTAGACAGGGATCCAGGGAAGTAAATATTGTGGGAAGAAATATCCAGGGAATTGTTATGGCTAGGCTTGTACAAGCCCTAGGGCTGACAGCCTAGTACCGATCTATGAACCTATGAATCTATGAAAATGCGACTGTAGCTGTAACAGGGATGGATTCAGAGGAAAACTTTCAGAGGAGATTGTTTGAAGGACAGACAATTACCTTTGAGAAATGCATAATTACAACCCTACAATCGGGAGGGTTGTGGGATAATTATTTGGAAGAAATGGTAAACCAAAGTGAACCAGAAAGTGGAGCAGTAATTTCATGGAGTGACATCATAGAGAAAACAGAAGAAGAAAAGGGAGAAGAGACTGTGCCAGAAAAAGTTCAAGAGACAAAAACTTATGCACAAACTGTGGGGGAAGGAGCAAAGAAGAAAAAATAAATAAAAGAAACAAAAAAGAAGTACACAGTACATGTAAGCTGTAAAAAAGAAGAACGTTTGGACAGGTATAAGATTTGGTACTCTGTCATAGCACCTCTGGGTGTCAAAGCAAATGAGGTAAGAGCATTCATTTTAATTAATAAAGAAACTTTTTGTGACTTGATATTTGAGACTGGGCAGGCCATGGAAATTTTTTGGGGGGCATATGAACTAAAGAAAAATATTTATCCATGATCAGAATATGTTGTGCAAGCTTTTTACAGGTAAAAAAAAAGAATAATGATACAGTTTGGAACTGAAGTAGAAACAAAAGAACATTTGTTAACTATATGTAAAGAAGTAATGGACACTACAAAAGTATATGATGAAAGAGGACTATGGACTGGGGGATGAGAATGTGGAGTAATACTGAAAATGGAAAATGATAATGTTATGCACGTACCTAGTATTATTAATATTCATGGTAACAGGGGTTTTATGAAATACAGGGGTCAACCAAAAACTTATTTTTGTGGAAAAAAATGATCATTTAATCAATGAATGTGATAAAAAAGATGTTATTTATGAAGTAAAACAGGGCATAATTCAAAAGAAAATGTAATTTAAAGTGAAAAAATGTGGCAATACTGGTCATTCATGGCTAGAATGTGAAATGAATGTACAAGAAAATGAAAATGATGTTATACAGGATAAAGAGATACAAGAATGTGTTATACAAGAACATGCACCAAAACATGTAACTGATAAAGTGGTTATACATGAGGTTAAAGAAAATATTAAGGAAAAAAAACAGAGGAGGCACGTGAGGAAGAAACGGATTGTTGCACAGTAAGAAATAAAAAGAATTCAGTAGGGAAAAGAGTTAAAGAAAGGAAAATAAATTCAAAAACATAATGCTTAGAAAAAATAACAAAGGAAAGAGATAAACATTTTATTATACTAACTGTTCTTAAAAGCTGAAAATATCAGCTTTAAATGTAAACAGAAAAATCTTAAAAGGGGAATAGATATATTACAATAGTGTGCTGCAGTAGATGCACATATTATTGTTTTAGAAGATATCAGATTATTAACAGGGGAAGAAAGAACACAAACTGAAAAACTTTGGAATGGTGTGGTAGTTTGGAACATGGGGAAAGAAACATGCTCAGGTATATGTATATTATGTCAAGAAAGTATTAAAATATTATATGTATCCATAGTGGAACTAAGCCGAACTGCGGTAATAGATGTGAGATGGAAAAAATATGTGCATAGAATTATAGCTTTATATGTGTATGTAACAAAAATGAGAGAGAAATGATGTTTAAAAATATTTTTGAATATGCCTGTGTAAATATGGACATTATAGTGGTGGGTGATTTTAATTGTAATTTAAGGAAAAATAAGAACTGTGATATTAAAATTGCTAAGAAATCATGAGAAGTGGAAAGTTAAGTGTATGGGAGAATAACCACTGGACCTATAAAAGGAATGACATTAGGACAGAAATTTATTATTTTTCAATATCTGATAGTTTAAAAATTATAAAAAAATGGAATTAAGTATGCTGGATTTTCAGATCATGTGACAATATGGGTTAAAGTACAGGAAAATGAAGAATATATAAGAATAGGAAAAAGAATAAAAAATAATGAAAATGAATTAGATTTAGAAGAGAAAAAATAACTTGTGGAATTATGGAAAAATCATACGACTATGAGGACGTTTTATGAGGATTGAACAGTTTGGTGGCTTCATTTTAAAGAAAAATACAAAAAAGTATTTTAGAATGTATAAAGAAGAAAAGAAAAAGAGAGATATAAGATATTAAGTCAAGAAACATTTAGAGACTTATTAGAGAAGAAAAAAATCCTTTTATGAAAAATAAAGAGAAATATATAAAATAAATCAAATTAAAATTAACAACTTCTTATATATATATTAGATGTTTAAAAGAAGAATCTAATGTACTTTTTCCTGTTGATGCTACTAGTAGTTTTTAGACTTTTATGAAAATGTTATGTACTACAGTCTGTCTGTTAAATACACCCTCTGTACAACTATGTTATTAAAATTATGTCTTACTGTGGAGCTTTTCTCCCCAGGCCTCTACTGAAAATGGACATTAATCCAGCTAGACTAGCCCGGTCAACAAATGTAAAATAAAATAAAATAATATAAATAAATAAATAAATAAGCAAAAATATTGTTTGCAAGGAAAGAAAGAAGAGTTAGCACCATATTTGAATAAAATAATAAAAGAAGGAAAAATAAGAGAGTTAAAAAATAAGGAAGGTAAGCAAATAAGACAGCAAGAAGGAATATACAAAATAATTAAAGAATATGTATGGAATTATCTGTTAAGAGAGAAGAAAACATAGAACAAATTTATAAAGGTGAAAAACTAAATAAGGAAGATAATGAGTATTTAGAACAAAAAATATCATGAACGAATTGAATGAAATTCTAAAAGATATTAACATGAATTCCGCAACAGGACTGAGCAGAAATTAATATGGTATGTATAAAGAAATGAAAGAGTGTCAAAAAATATTTTTTATAAACATTAGGAATGAATGGTTAGAAACTGGAATTAAAGAGAAATAGATATGTACAGGAGTTATAAAATTTCTATTTAAAAAAAGAAATAAAGAGGAGATAAATAAATTGGAGACCTATAACACTGTAACATTGAATAATACAGATTATATTTTTTATGAGAATAATAACAAAAAAATTACAGAAAAAAATGTATAGGATATATATATTTGCTTACACGTCTGTTCTTGCCTCCGCTAGTCTGCTGCTCCGCATTGGTGTTGTTGTATAGGATATATGACCAAAAATGGATTTGGAAGAAAAGGAAAAGGAAGTCAAGAGTTACTAAGGATAATAATAGAAATACTTGATATCATAAATAAAAATGTAGAAGCAAAGGTTATGATAGGGGATATAAGTAAAGCTTATGATAATATTCACTATAAATCATAATGGGGAATTTTGCAGGCATATAATGTAAGCAAAAAATATTACAAGTAATAAAATCTGTTTATGAAAGGAACTATGTGAAATTAAATGTAAATTGCTGGATTGGGGAAGAAATAAAAATAGAATGTGGAATAAAGTAGTGCTGTCCAGCTAGTAGTGTCATTTTCTCATTATTTATGAATGTAGTAGTGAAGGAAATTAATAAAATGTCAAGCAGTGGTGGATACAAAATGATGAAGGAAGTACAACTGCCAGTAATGTATAATTTTGCATATTATATTGTATTAATTGTTAGAAATTAAGTATGGATGGAAAACGTAAATTAAAAATTAAGTATAAATTAAAAAAAATTGGTTTAAGTATAAATAAGGAGAAAAGTAAAGTATTTGATTTTGAAGGTATGACTGGAGGTTTTGAGTTCAATGAAAAATATATAAATATATTAGGAATAACATTTGGAAGGAATGAATGCAGACAACAATGGGATAATGTACTCAAAGAAGTAAAGGATATAACTATTTTTTGGAAATCATATAGATTTTCATATAGAAAAAAGCACACTTGTTGAATACCATGCTAATAGGAAAAATTGCTTATATGTTGCTAACATTTATATGATTCCTATTAAGTATGAAAAGGAGTTAATGATTATTATATGGTTAATACCATATTAAAGATGGTTATAGTCTCTTTTATATGGGGCTCTAGACTGAATCCAGTCAAAAGAGTGATTCTGTATATGAAAGAACAAGGACATTTGGGTTTAATAAGCCCAGTAGTACATCCAACATCTTTAATTTTATATAAGGTATTAAAAGGAATTATGAAGGAAAATAAAAACTTAATAGAAATCATACTATATTATAAATACAAAGAATTGTGGGAAGGAATGGAAGTTAAAAAATGAAGTAAAAGCATTATGAATGAAGAAATGAAACAGTACCAAAACAAAATTGTGTTATGGAAAATAAAAAAGAATATATGTGAGAAAAATAGAAAGGAATGGTTCTTAAGTATTATGAAAGCATTTTATTGCATTGATCCATGGAAAGATTTAGAAATACATAACAAAAAAGCCATAATGATGAGCTATAACTATAAAAATATTAAAGAATGTAATGATTTTTATGGAGATTGTCTATTACAAAATTGCCTGTTAAGGCAAATATGCCATACAAAAAAGGCAAGATAGAATATGTAATAAATGTAGAGAGTTTGAGACTACTAAGCATGTGTTTTTGAAATGTGAAAGAGTTAATTTGTGGACAGAAATATTAAAGATAATAGCGTGAAAAGTTTGTTAAAATTTGAAAAAATAAATATGGACATAATAGAGTTTGGTTATTATGGTGCACATAAAAAGGAAGAAGTGAAGAAAATGGACAGAGTAATATTTTACGCTTCATGGACTATATGGAATGAGAGAGTAAATGAAATTATATACAATGGAAAATGGACTTTAACAAAGATTTTGGAAAAAATAATGTTTTGGTTGTGGCTAAAAGAGTGGGGGGAAATTCTTAAATTGAAATGTATAATGTATGGAGATTTGTAAATGGACGTAAATAATGTAAATATGTAAATAATATGTAATAAAAAACCTACTCTTGGTAGTAGGAGGAAACATTTGTGTGTGACACTGACGTGGCCTAGAGAAACAGGCAGAAATGTGGCTGATTCAGCTTGTGCTAAAACTGGAATGAAAGTTGCTGAAAATATAGTCAAAATGGTAGAATCACTACCAGAATCTTTTTCTGATGATGTGGGTGCAGAAAAAACAGTGACACTGGAGAAAAAGGAGATTGTGAAGGAAAAGGAAATTGCAGCTGAAAAAGAGTTGGATTCAAAGGAAAACTTTAGAGGAGATTGTTTGAAGGAGAGACAGTTACCTCTGAAAAATGCATGATAACAACCCTCCAATCAGGGGGTTGTGGGATGATTATTTGGAAGAAATGGTAAACCAAAGTGAACCAGAAAGTGAGGCAGCAATTTCATGGAGCGATATCATGGAAAAATAGAAGAAGAAAAGGGAGAAGAAGAGACTGTGCCAGAAAAAGTTCCAGAGACAAAAACATATGCACAAACTGTTGAAGAAGGAACAAAGAAGAAAGTAGATATAAAAGAAACAAAAAAGAAGTAAACAGTACATGTGAGCAGTAAAAAAGAAGAAAGTTTGGACAGGTATGAGGTTTGGGACTCTGTCACAGTACCTCTGTGTGTCAAAGCAAAAGAGGTAAACCATTTATTTTAATAAACAGAGTTTTTGTGACTTGATATTTGAAACTGGGCAGGCCATGGAAAAATTGTTGGGTGCATATGAACAAAAGAAAAATATTTATCCATGGTCAGAATGTGTGGTGCAAGCTTTTCATGAACAAACAAGCAAAACAAAATAATGATCCAGTTTAGAACTGAAGTTGAAGCAGAAGAACTGAAAGAACATTTGTTAATTATATTGTGACACTGCCAACCCAGCTATCTGGAATTTTGTAAATAATCATATGTCATTTGTGAATATTAATATGATTCATATGCTTGTCTTACAAATGTAAGAGAACTATATGTTATGTGTATAGTAAACTACTGGTGCAGAAGTGTGTGTAAAGTTCTGAGGTAAAATGTAACCGCAGTGTACCCTACTGGAAAAGAACAGAAATGTATATAAACTATATACCTGTGCAAATGTATGTTTTAATAGTAGAACCTGGAGCAGGCAAGCATGTCAGCAGAGGAATATGGCAAGCTAACAAGGAGCCAGTTGGCTGAGATGTGCCAGGCTAAAGGACTGGTGCATGCCAACCTAAGGCAGACATGACTGCAGCTTTAGTCACAGCTGCATGTCAAATTAGCAACCAGGAGGACAATCAGACTGACCTTGGAGATGTACAACTCTCGGAAAATGGACAGCTCAACCTTGCCGCCACAGAGGACTTAAAAATCCATCTGGAGTTAGAGAGTTGATTTGGAAGCCAAGCATTTGGAAATAGAAACGGCAGAGAGACTGAGACATCTGGAGGCTAAGGAAAATGAGAAAGTGCAACGTCTAAAGGCTGAGAAAAATGAGAAACTGCAACGTCTGCAGGCTGAGGAGAATGGGACCTTGGAGATGTACAACTCTCGGAAAATGGACAGCTCAAACTTGCCACCACAGAGGACTTAAAAATCCATCTGGAGTTAAAGAGAGTTGATTTGGATGCCAAGCATTTGGAAATAGAAACAGCTGAGAGACTGAAACATCTGGAGGCTAAGGAAAATGAGAAAGTGCAATGTCTAAAGGCTGAGAAAAATGAGAAACTGCGACGTCTGCAGGCTGAAGAGAATGGGAGACAGAGGCAACATGAAAAGGAGATGCTGACTCTTTGCCAGAGTCATGCAGGTAATGGGGAAGGGAGTAACCGAACCCCAGAAGCAACAAAGGTCAGTAAATTTCTTCCACGATTTACAGAGGGGGGATAATTCTGATAGTTTCATTCATATGTTTGAGAGGAAATGTAAACAGTATAATGTTACCCAAGGGCTCTGGGTATGGTTGCTGATCCCCTTACTCCATGATAAAGCTGTACCTGTTATCTCCAAATTGTCTAATAATGATTGATTAAATTATAATATTGTAAAAAAACGGTTTTCTAGATTGTTTTAAGTTAACACCTGAAGCTTATAGGAAAAAGTTTTGTGAGCACAGACGCAAGACAGATGAGAGTGTGTATGAATATGTTGCTGAACTAAGCACTTATTTTCACAGGTGGGTGAGTGGATGTCAGGTCACCACATTTGAAGGGCTGGCAGACATTTTGGTGAGGGAACAAGCCCTTAGCACTTTGCCTGAGGACATGAGAATCTGGTTACCTGATAGACAATACAATACTGCAGATGAGTTGGGGAAGAAGGGAGACGTATACTAGCAAGCAGGGCATCCCTGCACAGGAAAGGGACTCCCAGTGCTGCTCATGGGTCTAAGGCAACCCATGGTGGGCAGTCCAGACTGCCCCAACAGAGTCTGCCAGTAGCAGGGGAAGCCACTAGTCCAGGTACACATTCATGACCTAGGGTTAAATGTTTTAAATGCAACCAGTGGGCCATGTAGCATATAAATGTCCATGGAGGCAAGGTGGGGAACAAAAGGTGGGAGAGCCAGTAAGTGGGAATGACAAAATGCCAACAGTAGGTTGTCTTGAGACAACAAGGGTACCAAACTACCACAAGAGGTTATATCCTATTTTAGTGAATGGGAAAGAGGCCATGGCTAAGAGAGACAGCCTATGACCTAACCATTGTGAAGCCTGCAGTGGTTACTGAAGAGCACTACTTGCTTGGGCAGTCTACTCTAGTCAGAGCTTTAGGAGGGACCCCATTCCAAATGCCTTTGGCTAGGGTTCACCCTGACTGGGAGGGAGGAAAAGGAAGCCAGCAAGTAAGTGTGTTTGAGGATATCCCTGCAGATGTCCTGATATGGAATGTTTTGATAATGCAGTACCATGTGTGCATGCAGTTACATGCAGTCAGGCTTGGAGACAAGCATGTGGGTCTGGTAGCCTGGGGAGACCTGGACAGAATGCACACTTGCAGCCAGGCCTGGTGAGGTGGTTACTTCTGAGAGGGAGCTACCCTGTAGCAGTGGCACTGAAGGTGAGCCACAGCTCTTTGTGGGTACTGATGTTCCCATGGACAAAGTGACTGCAAGGGCAGAGGTGAGTAGTAGTACCCAGGCTGACAGTGAGATACCGTTGTCAGAGAATACCAGACTTCTTGTAGAAGGGGAGCTGGAAAGGGTTACTAAGAGAGTTGAGACAAGCTCAGCTCTTAGACCCTACATTACAAGGCCTGATGGAGGTAGCTAGCGAGGCACCTGATTGTCAAGGGAAAGGAGAATCTGTATAATAGGGCAAATGGTTACTGTATAGAGAGTGGACCCCTGAGGGAGGGCTACAGGGTGAGAGAATACATCAATTGGTAGTGCCCAGAGCCTACAGTCTGGCATTTCTAGCCATAGCCCATGATATTCTTTTTGCAGGTCATACTGGCATAAAGCATACAAAGAGACGTATTATGCAAAACTTCTATTGGCCTGGGATTTCAAGAGATTTTACAGAGTACTGCAAGACCTGTGAGCAGTGCCAAAAGGTAGGCAAGGCAGAAGACAAGGTGAAAGCTCCTTTGATGCCTTTGCCTGTGATTGAGGAGTCATTTCAGAGGGTAGCCAGGGATATTGTGGGGCTTCTGTGTACCCCAAGTTCCACAGGGAAAAGGTATATCCTAGTGGTAGTAGATTATGCTACCAGATACCCTGAAGCAGTGGCTCTGTCCTCCATTGAGGCAGAAAAGGTGGCAAATGCTATGGTAGAGATTTTCATCAGGGTAGATTTCCCAAAAGAAATACTGACTGACAGAGGTGCCAAGTTCATGTCAGACCTGCTGGCTTGTCTTTGGAAGTACTGTGGGGTGAAGCACCTAAAGACCACCCCCTACTATCCCCAGACTAATGGTCTTGTTGAGAGGTTAAACTCTACACTCAGGATGATGCTATAGGCATTTGCAGACCAGTTTAAGAGGGACTGGGACAAATATCTGCCCCATATGTTGTTTGCTTACAGAGAGGTGCCCCAGGAATCCACAGGTTTTTCACCTTTTGAGTTGCTGTATGGGCAGAGGGTAAGGGGATCTCTAGATGTGATTCAAGATGAGAGGGAGGGTGAGTGTGAATCTCACAAGGAGGCTGTTGTGGCATATGTCCTAAACCTCAGGACAAGGTTCAGGGAACTCATGGGCTTGGCCCAGGAGAACCTGGCAGAAGCCCAACAGTAGAAAAAGGTCTGGTATTACAAGAATGCTGGAGCTACAGAGTATGGTCTAGGGAAGCACGTAATGGTTCTCATTCCTATCAGGCACAATAAGCTGCAGGCAGCTTGGGAGTTACCCTACAAGGTGGTAAGGAAGGTCAGTGATGTTAACTACATGGTAGAAATGATAGACGGGAGGCAGGGGCACAAAATGTGCCATGTCAATTTGATGAAACCTTACCATGACAGGGAGGGCCTTGTGCTGAATATCTGCAGTATAAATCAGAAGGAGTATGAGAGGGATCTATGGCTACAGGCAGCCTGCCAGGAAAATCCCAAATTACTATGGTGGAGCCTAGGGTTGCAGGCATATGATGGGACAGTGCAACACGGTACTGGGGTCAGCAAATGCCAAGACAGCTGGAATCTCAAGAAAGGGAATGGGGTAAGGTATTCCCAGACAGGCTCAACCCTCTCAAGCAATGTTTCTCAAGGGTCACTTGAAAAACTAGCTTGAGTTTTCGGGGAGGGGAGAAATGTGACGCTGCCAGCCCAGCTATCTGGAATTTCATAAATAATCATATGTCATTTGTGAATATTAATATGATTCATATGCTTTTCTTACAAATGTAAGAGAACTATATGTTATGTGTATATTAAACTATTGGTGCAGAAGTGTGTGTAAAGTACTGAGCTAAAATGTAACCACAGTGTTCCCTACCGGAAAAGAACAGAAATGTATATAAACTATATACCTGTGCAAATGTATGTTTTAATAGTAGAAGCTGGAATATACAGAATTGACTTGCAAGACTTCAAGAAACTGAAGTTGGAATCAGAATGTTTTACGACTGTGTTATCTCTCA
This sequence comes from Protopterus annectens, assembly GCF_019279795.1. Lineage (NCBI taxonomy): Eukaryota > Metazoa > Chordata > Ceratodontiformes > Protopteridae > Protopterus > Protopterus annectens. Next base: position 1,017,292,653 of record NC_056732.1, on the reverse strand, counting down.
GTAAGCAGGCACAATGTCTACAGTTAGAGGTTTTCCTATTGTCTTGAAAGAGAAATAATTGCTAGGTTTCAAATGTAAAAGTGTTTATTTGTTTTACGAGTTCCAGTTCTAGGCAAACATCTGAGAGATATATATTTTTCACAAAGAAATGTTACATTTTGTTAAGTTTCTGTTAGCCTGGGAACTAAAGGCAGGTGGCAAAGAGTAATGTCACCCGAGCTAATCCATCAGTAATGTTGATTATTAATTTAAGAACTCTCTCAGAGAAAGTATGTGCATTTTGTGTCTTGTTTTGGATCTAGAAATATCCGCTCATCATCAGCACTACATTTGCCTTGCTCTGTAAGTAAGTTATTTAGGGCATGGCATCTCTTCGATACAGCTAGGAATATAGTAAATAAGAAGTTATGTACTCACCATAACGTTCCATCTGAGTAGGTAGCTTCATTTGTCTGCAACCTGTGGGTCTTGGATCCGATATCGGATCCGAGCTGGCAACTTGTTTCAAGCTAATGGATCCAAGCTCCTAGCTCCTCCCCTCACCCATAATCCCCTGCTAACCCTCCATGACCTCAGATCGAGTTTGCCCCTCAATATATACCCAAAACGGGTATCCAACTAAGATAGATCCGAAGAATGCCAGGGGGAAGGAGGGGGGGATGGTTGCAGACAAATGAAGCTACCTACTCAGATGGAACGTTATGGTGAGTACATAACTTCTTAATCTGAAGTAGGGAGTTCATTTGTCAGCAACCTGTGGGACAGAGTCCCCAGCTACCTGAACCTTGGGTGGCCATCATGGAAGGATATTGCGAAGCACCGCAGAGCCAAAGGATGCTCTCCCTCTAGAAATCACATCCAGTTTGTAGTGGTTAATAAAGGTATGAGATGAAGCCCAAGTGGCTGCCGAACAAATATCATCCAATGGGACTCTAGAATTGAAGGCCACAGAAGTAGAGATGGAACGAGTGGAATGTGTGCGAACTCCTTCTCCCAGAGGCTTGGTACGCCAATACGATACATTGAGAAATCCAGCGTGATAGAGATACTTTTGATATTGCTTTCCACAAATTAAATTTGGCAAAGGAAACGAACAGCTGGTCGGATTGTCTATGACCAGCTGTTCTATGAGTATAAAAGCATAGCTGCCTATGAACATCTAATGAGTGCAGCTTGTACTCTCCTTTATTCTGATAGTTAGGGAAGAAAACCGGTAAATTTATGGATTGATTTATATTGGTTTCTGATGCTATTTTGGGAAGAAAAGAGGGATTGATCCTGAGGTACACTCTGTCCGGGTGAAAGATCAGATAAGGAGGCTTCACAGAAAGAGCTTGAAGCTCCGAAACTCTTTTTGCAGAAGTGACGGCTACAAGGAATGCTGTTTTCCAGGACAAGAATTTGAGATCTACTGAAGCAGCGGGTTCAAAAGGTGGAGCAGTCAAGGCTTGAAGAACTAGTGAAAGATCCCACGGTGGTACGGCTTCTTTTATAGGGGGTCTAAGCAAGAAGGTGCCCTTGAGAAAGGTTTTACACAACTTGGCCGACATCAAAGGCCCTATATCATGTCCCACATGGTAATGTGAGATGGCTGCCAATTGCACTTTGACGGTTGAGCAACTAGCGCCTTCCTGAAAAAGTTTGGTTAGGAAGTCTAATATGGACAGAAGAGGAGCCGTAAAGGGATCTAGATCATGATGCTCCGCCCAGATGGAGAAACGTTTCCATTTACTGCGGTACACTTTCCTGGTGGAGGGCTTATGCGCTGCCACAAGGATGGCTTTGACTGGTGAAGAGATACCGGGAGTCCTAACTAGGAATGGAACTGGAGCAACCAAGCTGTCAGTTTCAAATTGTCCAGCTTTGGGGTCGGTAAGTCCGACGGATGGGAGATTAGATCCGGACTGGGATCCAGAATCCAAGGAGGATTCACTAGGTGAGACCACAGGTAAGGGAACCAAATTTGCCGAGGCCAGAATGGGGCAATGAGGATCATCCTGCTCCCCAACAGCGAGGCTTTCTGTAAGAGTTGCAGCATCAGGGGTAGAGGAGGATAGGCATAAAGTAGACCGGGTGGCCAAGCATGCACCAGAGCGTCTCTTGGAGTTTCTCCTGGAGGGGGAATCAGAGCGAAGAAATTGCCGCATTTGGTGTTTGAGGGAGACGCAAAAAGATCGCAGCAGGGTTGCCCCCATATTGCGAATATCTGCTTCGCTACTAGTGGATTGAGAGACCACTCGTACGGGGTAAGAAGGGTGCGACTGAGTTTGTCCGCTAGGATGTTGGTCCGCCCCGGAATGTGTGTTGCAATCAGAAAGCGGTTGGTGGAGATCGCCCATTCCCACACTCTCATGGCTTTGCGGCATAGAGGGTAAGATCTGGTTCCCCCCTGTTTGTTGATGTACCAGACAACCGACATGTCCGACTGAATTGCAATCGTTCCTATGGGGAGGAGATTCTGAAGTGCTTGCAATGCGTACAGCACCGCTCTCATCTCCAGAACGTTGATATGCAGGGAGGTCTCTGTGTCGTTCCACGTGCCTTGGACCGTCCTGCCTGAATAATGCCCCCCCACCTGAGGCGGGAGGCGTCCGTGGTCACCGTGGCGAGAGGGGGAGAGGTGCAGAAGGGACGGCCCGTATGGAGGTCCAAAGCATGGAGCCACCATAATAGAACCCTCCTGCAAGCCTTGCTGATAGCAATGGGGTGGTGAAGAGGAAGGGACAG